>NW_011495047.1:3905448-3942191 GCF_000754665.1 Bison bison bison
ATGAGGTCCAGTTCTGGCTTCTATATTATAGCATCTTATACCACGTAGATTAAAAGGTGGCTGTTTTATCTGGCACTCTTTATTCTTGACACAGATAATATTGGGCAAAGAGCTCAGGTAGATGTGAGTAGCATCACTGGTTGCGAGCCGGAACTCATACACAAAAAGACCAGCAGTGAATGAGAACCCTGCTAGTTCAGCATCCTGCAGAGAGACTAACACAGGGAGACTGCTCATCCCCACGGAGAGCTCCTGCCCTCTCATAGTTCTTCCTTTTTATCTTTTATTTTTTATTGAAGTGTTGTTGCTTTATAATATTTTCAGATGTACATTGTGATTCACAATTTTTGAAGGTTGTGCTGCCATTTCTAGTTATTATATAATGTTGGTTATATTCCTTATGCTGTATAATATATCCTTGTGACTTACTCATTTTCTGCATAGTACTCTGTACCTCTTAATCCCATATCCCTATCTTCTCCTGCCCTCTTTCTGTCTCCCCACTGGTAACTAGTAGCTTGTCCCCTATACCAGTGAGTCTATTCCTTTTTTGTTATATTCACTAGTTTGCTTTATTTTTTCGATTCCATGTATAAGTGATATCATGTGGTATTTGTCTTTCTCCCTCTGACTTATTTCACTTCGCGTAATACCCTTCAAGTCCGTCCACGTTGTTTCAGATGGCATGATTCCATTCTTTTTTGTGGCTGAGTACGCACACACCGTACCTTCTGTCTCCATTCATCTGTTGATGGAGACTCAGGTTGTTTCCACATCTTGGCTACAATGCTGCTGTGAATATCGAGGACATGTATTTTTTCAAACTTGTGTTTTCATTTTCTTTGGATATATACCCAAGACTAGAATTGCTGGATCATGTGGTAGTTCTATTTTTAGTTTTTTAAGGAACCTCCATAATTTTTTTTCCAGAGTCACTGCACCAATTTACAGTCCCACCAACAATGTACAAGGGTTCCCTTTATTCCACATCCTTGCCAATGTTCCAGTTGCCATTGGACAATGATACTGGCTTTCTGGGCTTCCCTGGTGGCTCAGACGATAAAGAATCCTTCTGTAATACAGGAGACACTGGTTCGATCCCTGGGTCCAGAAGATCCCCTGAGAAGGGAATGGCTACCCACCCTAGTGTTCCTGGAGAATCCCATGGACAGAGGAGCCTGGCGGGCTACAGTCCATGGGGTTGCAAAGAGTCGGACGTGACTGAGCGGCTAAGCACACACACACTGGCTTTCTACCAAATGAACTTGAGTTTCAAGAGTCCTATAACTGTATAGATTTTAATAAACTAATTATACTAGTTATCAGATTTGGGTGCTAGATATTGCATGTGCTAGTGCTGTGCATGTATCACTTTTAACCCCACATCTACCCTGAAGCCAATATTATTTTCTCCACATTATAAATTAGAAAACCGAAGGTAGATTATTTTCCCCAAAATTATTAGTGATGGAGCTGAAATTCGAATTGAGATCTATGTTCTTTCCACTGCATGCTATTATTTGCATTTAGATAACAACATTATTTAACCTAGGAAATATAATCTTAGAATCTCAAAATATTAGAGCTGATGATCAGTGCTTCACAATGTGTAATGTGCATGTGAATCATTTGGGAGTGGGTTAAAATGCAAGCTCTGACCCAACAGATCTTGCGTGGGGCCTGAGTCTCTGCCTTTCTAAAGAGATCCCAAGTCAAGCTGATGCTATCTGTTCAAAGTTCATACCCTGAACATAAATGCATAAGTTATCTTATAGATAACCTAGTCTTTATATGGGATTTAAGTTACAGAAAATCAGAGATTTGTCACATAGAAATAAAGGATAATTATATCTCACTTTTTACCAAAGAAGTAGCTATTTTCAAAAATAGTCATATCTCTTTAGCATAATATATTGTATACCATATATATACATACACATATTTAACTGATAGACTTCATTTTAAAAACTGAAGTTTCCCACCCTCAGGCGAGATATCTGCCCATTGGCCACTGTCAACCCAGAACTCACCTTTCTTCCTCACCTCCGGTGGTGACTTTCTGACCAATGCCCTGTCAAGGATTCTACACTATCACAGTTACAATATTGAAGGGAGGACGTCCTTCAGATGTCCTTTCCTAACAAGAATGAGTTAAGCCCCAGGCCCCTTGCATGCAGCATGGTGTTTCGTGCCCGCTGGCCTTGACAGAAGGAGGAAGATGAGCCAGAGACCAAGGCAGGGATCCTGGAAGCCCCTCCTGCCAGCACCCAGATAGAAAATCCGCCTCTGAGCAACAAACTGCTCATTAGTGCAGGGTGCTGAGATAATCAATCCCCAGAACCTGTTCTTTGCTCAACAGAAGAACCGACATTAAAGAGGCCTGTTCAACCGGGAGTGAGTTGGGAAACAAGCCATGATGAATTGTCCCTGAGACTGGAAGCAGAGTAAGCAGCAGTCCCGCATCTGAGAAGAAGGAAAAAGAAAAAAACAAAAAACACTGGACAGATTTCTTGAGAAGGAAAGAGTGACTAAAAGCGACAGAGAAAGTCACAAAAGCTTTTGAATTCCGAATCATGTGGAGGTTGACACAGGTCCTGGGCTCTGAGAGATAGGATCATGAACAATTTTAAGGAGCCACGATGCTTCTGGCTTTCTTTTAGGGTTACAGTAAATCCAAAAGGGATTTGTCAGGTCCTTGGGGAACAGAATCTGTTTCCATCACATGAGTTGTTGCCATAAATTAAAGGACTTTCCCTGGTGGCTCAGATGGTAAAGGATCTGCCTGAAATGCAGGAGAACTGGGTCTGATCCTTGGGTCAGGAAGATCCCCTGGAAAAGGAAATGGCAAGCCACTCAAGGATTGTTGCCTGGAAAATCCCATGACAGAGGAGCCTGGCGGGTTCAGTCCATGGGGCTGCAAAGAGTCGGACACAACTGAGCAACTAACACTTTCATGACCGAGAAAACAGAGAATACTAAGAAAATACCCTGCCACTCATACCTAAACTTCTGTCTATATGTAGCTGCAGATATTCACCATAAAAGCAATATATTAATAAATAGGAAGTAGGAAAAATGACGGAGAAGGCAATGGCACCCCACTCCAGTACTCTTGCCTGGAAAATCCCATGGATGGAGGAGCCTGGTGGGCTGCAGTCCATGGGGTCTCTAAGAGTCGGACACGACTGAGCAACTTCACTTTCACTTTCACTTTCATGCATTGGAGAAGGAAATGGCAACCCACTCCAAGTTCTTGCCTGGAGAATCCCAGGGATGGTAGAGCCTCATGGGCTGCCGTCTATGGGGTCGCACAGAGTCGGACACGACTGAAGCGACTTAGCAGCAGTAGCAGCAGCAGGAAAAATGATTCATCATAACTCACCCAACAAATCTTCATTGAATGCCTTCTTTGTTCCAGATATTCTTCTTGGCAGTAGGGATACAGCAATAAACCAAAGTCTCTTGCCTTACGAAGCTTAGATGCTATGGAAGGAAACCACACTTTCAATAATAAAAACCATACGTAATATGATGTCTGGTTACAAGCACTGCACAGAAAAACAAATCAAGATAAGGAAAAGAAACTGAACTGATGGGTAGTGCTATTTTATATGGAATGGTGGGAGGAATTTTCTCTTCGGAGGCAACAGTTGAGTAGAGATTTGAATTGAGTAAGAGGAAAGAAAGAAAAACTTAAAGGTAAAGGCTTGTATTTGTGTTCTTTGCTTGAAAACATTACAATCTGCTCTCAGCTGTTTTTTGTTGTTGTTTGGGCTTTTTTGGTTTGTTTGTTTGGTTGAGCAATGCACAGCATGCAGGATCTTAGTTCCCTAACCAGAGATGGAACACATGCCCTTGCAATGGAAACACAAAGTCTTAACCACTGGAGCCGTAAGGAAGTCCTGAGCTCTCAGCTGTTTTTCAACAAGCCTCAGTAAAAAATTCTTACAGGATTCTGGGACCTGGTCTTTCAAAATACCAGTTATACAATGCACTTTATGGGCCAGGTATTGTGCTAAGCAGGTCATGTACTTTATCTCCTATAATCTTCGTATGACTTTAAGGGAGATGCCATAATCTTTTCTTTACAAATGGGGTAACTGAGACTCGTGGCATTAAGAAACCTGTCCAGCATACTCAAAAGCAAGTGGCATGCTGAGATTCACTCCTGGGTCCATCCACTTGATGATGTCACCTCCGAACATCTTCCCTCATTTAGAGTGCCTCTGTACCACTGAGTTTCAAAGCCATCTTAATCTTCACGTTGATAAAAATCTGAAGCAGCCTGTTAGACATCCTTCTCTTTCTCCTTCTCTTCCTCTCATGCTTATTCTGAAGTGGGTCTCCCCTCTCTGGGCTTTTCCACATAGTCAGGGTTCCACCAAGCTGGGCATCAGAGGGACAGTATTGACCAGGAGTGACCTGGACCAACCATCTGGCTGAGCAAATGAGACAGTGGCTTAAGAGAGGGCAAGGCTCAGAAGAGGAGACTGTTGATATTGACCATGAGATTGAATTTCTTGTAGAAATCAGTGAGAGAATAAAGGATTCAGCAGGCAAGCTACAGAGCCTACACAGGTAGAAATATTGAGGGCAGTGTTAATAAGACCCAGAAATGTCAAAGGGAGCTCTATCTGAGATAGTCTTTTGCCCTCCGTTCACACTTTGTTAGTGATAGCTATCAGCCCAGCACTGCCAATTACCACTCAGAAATCAGGGGATTTCAAGGGATTCATACCCTTGGCTGGGACAGGAAGCTTGTCCCAAGAGGACTGAGGTGACACTGATCCCCTGAGCTGATTCCATGGAAGCTCTTTACCTCTGCAATCAAACTTTCTTACATGTTCAAACTCATTTTTCCATCTAACAAATAAAATTTAAGACCAGGAAAACCTAACAAGGAGCCTATACCATTTACAGCAGATTTACAGGCACCATCATCTTGAACATGACACATAAATCTCAAATTTGAGCTCATCTTTGCTCTTGGCACTGGAGCAAGGAAAAGAATCAAATGAAGGGCACAGGAACCACACTGTATGGTTATGGCAAGTGGGGAAAATAACAGGAGTAGGAGTTCCATTCTTAACCCCAAGGGCATCTGGTTGAAAATGACAGCGAGATGGAGCCAGTCCTGGTTGTTTTACACTATGCCTCATGCAAGTTGAATTTATGTGTGAGGACTCTGGAAAAACAGGACAAAAAAAATGTTTTTAATTATATAACTTGTGTAAGGACAGAGATCTTTGGTTACATTGATGGAAAGAGCAGTAAGACAACTAGAATTTCTAAAAAAAGAAAAAAATACAGTATGTATTACTGAGTCCCAGAAATTAAGAGGAAAGAGTATAAAGAAAATCAGACTATTTCTGAAAGCACATAGAGGAATCTCTCTGTGGAATATTTTTATTTTCCCTCTTACACTTTAATTTGGAAAGTATTTTAAAATACCATTTCTATGATGAAAATATTTAATTCATGACTCAGGGACTACGCAGTAAGTTTGATTCATTTCTGTTAATTAATTTCTGTATCCATTCCTGTCCCCCAGCCTGCATCAGTCTTAAAGACATCAGCACAAGAGGAAGCTGAGAATAGGGACAATAAGAATCAAATACGTACTAAGAGCTAAGAAAAGCAAAATAAACAACCAGATAGGCAAACACAAGTAGAAGCTACCAGAAATGGTATCAACCATGTAGATATATGAAGACAATAAATGAATCGCAGTAGGATTCTTGACTATAATCAGGAATAAGATAAGCAAAGAGAGTCATTAAGCCAGAAAACCAATAAAAAGAGTAACACTCGATGCTAAATCCAGATGACTGTTTTTTGAAACTCAGTTCAGTTCAGTTCAGTTCAATCACTCAGTCATGTCCAACTCTTTGCAACCCCATGAATTGCAGCACGTCAGGCCTCCCTGTCCATCACCATCTCCCGGAGTTCACTCAGACTCACATCCATCAAGTTGATGATGCCATCCAGCCATCTCATCCTCTGTCATCCCCTTCTCCTCCTGCCCCCAATCCCTCCCAGCATCAGAGTCTTTTCCAATGAGTCAACTCTTCGCATGAGGTGGCCAAAACTAGGAAGTCCATATATACGTATTTTTATCAGAGTTACATTGCAGATGAGCTGAACCTGCAGATAAAGGACTGGCTGGTTGTGAACATGGACATATAGTTTATTGCACAAGGGCACTTGGCCAAGGGAATAAGTAGAGATTGAAAACCAGCCCAGGTCTCATGATTAATCCTTTTGCCAAGTCATGAACCAATCGCATTGCAACCATCTTGAACACGGCCTCTCTCTCTCTCTCTCTAATGCCTGAAAGGGGCCAACTGAGACAGAGGAAGCCCTAGTGAAGGAAAGCAGACACACACATCTAAAGTAGGAATGTGATGGCGAAGAAAGAGAGGACTAGGGAGAGGGAGAAGGGAAAAGAAAAGGAAAAGAAACAGTTAGAGGGAAGGGATCAAATCAAGGTATAAAATCTGAGAACTTTATAGAATAAGTGTATTTCATGATTTCTTCCAACAACTATCTGGCATTCAGGAAGTCTCTCAAAGCTAACATTTATTTGAAAATGAGGAGTTGAATTCAATATCTATATTGATTAAGATTAGGCTTAGCTATGAGCAACAGAAATCTATAAAATAGGAACTTCAACAAAATAGAAATCTGTTGTTCTCTCACGTAGAAGTTTGGACAGTCCAGGGCCAGTGTAGTGACTGTCCCATGACCTGGAACCCAGTGTACTTCCAGGAGGCCATCTATAGAGGCTGCCCTTGTTCTCAGCATCCAAGATAGAAATTCAGCCATCATACCCATGTCTTCAGCATTAAGATGGAAAAAGTATGTGCATAAGGGATTCATGCCATTGCCTCTTAAAGAAATTTCCTGTAAGCTGATATACTGCATTTTCACTAAAATTTCATAGGCTAGAATTTAGTCACATAGCTTCACGTTGCTATGAAGGAGGCTGGGAAATGTTTTATATCAAGTTTCTTTGCATGCCAAGTCACTTCAGTTTTGTCCAACTCTTTTCGAGTCTCCTCTGTCCATGGGATTCTCCAGGTAAGAATACCAGATTGGGTTGCCATGCCCTTCTCCAGGGGAATCTTCCCAAATGGCCTTAAACACAGTTAAAAGCTAAGGCTTCAAAGATGGGAAGATGGATATTTGGGTAGGAAAAGTCTAAGGATATTAACAGTTAATTGACAAAGGATAAATGTTACCAGGTGGCAAATAGAGAGGTAAATATGTTAATGTGCTAATATTTAAAGGAATGTAAATTGAAGGGTGGCACTTTTTCTTATCCAATTAACCCCCCATAAAGAAAAAATAAATAAATTTGGGGAGTAGTTTGTGGAACAATGTAATAGTTGACAGTGGTTATCTTAGAGCAGTAGGACTACAAATAATTTTTTTCAGAAGGCGATGGCACCCCACTCCAGTACTCTTGCCTGGAAAATCCCATGGACAGAGGAGCCTGGTAGGCTGCAGTCCATGGGGTTGCTAAGAGTCGGACATAACTGAGCGACTTCAATTTCACTTTTCACTTTCAGGCATTGGAGAAGGAAATGGCAACCCACTCCAGTGTTCTTGCCTGGAGAATCCCAGGGACGGGGGAGCCTGGTGGGCTGCCGTTTATGGGGTCGCAAAGAGTCGGACACAACTGAAGCGACTTAGCAGCAGCAGCAGTCTTAAATTTAGAGTAGTGACAGTAATAATCATTTCTTTAAATGTGAACACTTTTTAAAAACTATGCCTCTTTAACTTTTGCTGTAGACAGCTTGAGACCTCATGTCAGTGACCAGAACCAACAGTGTGATAAATGGTATTACACTTCAGGGGTCACCTTTTCTTCTTTCTGTAATCTCAGTGATAATCAGCAGAATCTATTTAGCTGAAGAGATTCCCTGGAGAAGACAATGGCACCCCACTCCAGTACTCTTGCCTGGAAAATCCCATGGATGGAGGAGCCTGGTAGGCTGCAGTCCATGGGGTTGCTAAGAGTCGGACATAACTGAGCGACTTCAATTTCACTTTTCACTTTCAGGCATTGGAGAAGGAAATGGCAACCCACTCCAGTGTTCTTGCCTGGAGAATCCCAGGGACGGGGGAGCCTGGTGGGCTGCCGTCTCTAGGGTCGCACAGAGTCGGACACGACTGAAGCAACTTAGCAGCAGCAGCAAGAGATTCCCAGTCTTCCTGTCTATTCTTTTCTTTGACACTTGGGTGGTAGCTTTCATTCTTCTGGGAAGAAAAGTTTAACTAAAAACCAATGTGTCTATTCATGGTCTAATTCTTCATTCTGTGTTTTACTTGCCTGTCCCGGCTCACATCTCCGTATGTTCCTCTCTAATAACATGCGCGCGTGTGTATCTTTATAACGGTTGTGAACCCAAACAAAAACAGCGGTAAGAAGCGGGCACATTCAGGAGAAACAGCCTAGTTAGTGGACAAGTGTTGTGAATACAGGCATTGATTTAGTCCACGTTGGATGGTTCCAAAATTGATCTTCAGCCCTTCCCTGTCCTCTGGGATACAGATGCACACAGCCAGCATTTCCCTTTCATTGTAGAAGTAAGTGTCTAAAATGTATCCTAACCAGAGAAGAATGCTTGACCCCCTCACTCTACATACAGGTGCCTCTTCCCATGTCTCCCCACCCAAAACCCACGGTTAATGAAATTACAACTTACACAATGAATTGCTCTGGTAAAAATCCTAGCGTTTTTGTTCTTTCATCTTTCTTATCTCCATCTCATTCATCAGTTAAGTTCTGTTTGCTCCACTTTGCAGTTATATCCCAAATCCAGTTCCTGCACGCTCTCTCCAGTGTTACCTTTGGTCCAAGCCAGTATCATTTCTGGCTTAGACTACCACACTAGCTGTCTGTGCAATCAGGTTCAGCTACTGCTTCAGCAAGGAATATCCAAACTTCAGTGGCTTAGCACAATAAAGGATGATTTCTAGCAAGGAGACTCTGCTCCATGCAGTCATTCAAGGACCAGGTTCCTTCAAGTAGACTTTGTCATCACTTATGTCCTCAAAGTGCAGCATCCAGTCAGAAGATGGGAGAAGAAAGAACTCGAAGGCATTCCCAGAAGAAGTTTCAGGACTGAGGCCTTAAACTGATCTATACCATTTCCACCCAAATCCCACTGGCCAGAAGCCAGTCAGTCATAGGGCCCCACCTACCTGCAAGGGAGACTGGGTAATGTAGTCTTCCTGTTGGGCCAGGAGGAAAATAAAATATGTTTTGGTGAGCCCACAACATTGTTTTTGTTACACCCATTTCCTGCTTCTGTAACAGTGAAAGCATCTTTTCAAATATATTAAAAATCAGAGTATGCCACTGCCCTTTTAAAAGCCATGCAAAAGCTGCCCACTGCAGTTCTATCAGAATACAAGCTTCTCACCCTTGTTGTGAAATCCTACATGATTAGATACCTGTGAGTCTCTCTGACCTTGGATGCTTCTACACTTGCTTTTTGTTTACTGTTTTCTGACATCACTCAGCAATTCTAAGCTCACGGTCTACTTGAGGCTATGGCACTTGCTTGTCCCCTCTGCTGGAACACTCTTCCTAGTCTTATTTTATTGCACTTTGCAGATATTATGCGGTTTTTTGTTTGTTTGTTTGTTTTACAAATTGAAAGTTTGTGGCAACCCTGCATTGTCAGATGATAGCACTTTTTGGTAGTAAAGTGTTTTTTAATTAAGGTACATAATTCTCTTTTTTTAGACATAATGCAGTTTCATACTTAATATTGAATACACCTTAGTTTAATATAAACATAGCTTTTATATTACACTGAGAAACCAAAAAGTTTGTGTCACTTGCTTTATTGTGATATTCTCTCTATCCTGGTAGTTCTGAACTGGACCTGTAATATCTTTGACATATGCCTGTAGCTCCTTCTTATCATTCTGATCTCATCTTAATTGTCACCTCCTCACAGAGGTTGTCCATGATTAACTCATTAAAAGTAGCCACCATACACACCTACTATCTCACTCTGTTAGATTACTATGTGCTATTCTGTTTACAACATTTATAATTATATATTATTTTATTTATTTATTGTCTGAAACCCCTTTACTCTATTAAGAGCAAGAAAGTGAAAGTGAAAGTCACTCAGTCATGTCGGATTCTTTGCGACCCCATGGACTATACAGTCCATGGAATTCTCCAGGCCAGAATACTGGAGTGGGTAGCTTATCCCTTCTCCAGGGGATCTTCCTGACCCAGGAATCAAACCAGGGTCTCTTGCATTGCTGGTGGATTCCTTACCAACTGAGCTATGAGAGAAGCCCAAAAGCAAGAAGCTGGTGTCATTACAATAATGACTAGCAGAAAATATGCATAAAATATCAATTTGATGAATGAATGAGCAAATAACCCTTTCAGTTAGATGTGAGTTTGGGTTCAGCTTAAACATGATTAAAACTTATTTCGCTTACCAGTTAATAATTTCAGTATGAGTGTGTGCATGCTAAGTCACTTCAGTCATGTCCAACTCTCTGCGACCCTATGGACTGTAGCTTGCCAGGCTCCTCTGTTCATGGAACTCTCTAGGCAAGAACACTGGGGTGGGTTGCTTTGCCCTCCTCCAGGAGATCTTCCCAACCCAGGGATCGAACCTGCATCTCTTAAGTCTCTTGCATTGGCAGGCAGATTCTTTACCACTAGTGCCACCTGGGAAGCCCCAGTTCTGGTATAAAAAGCCATGTTTCAACATACTAAACTTCACAGAATCAAAGTACAAGAGCCCTTCTTCCTTGTTTCTCTTCTGGGCTTTCCTATCCTTACTGGTCCACCATGGCTCATACCTCATAGACCGCCCAGCGAGCAGGTGGGGTTAAGCTTTTATATCCAGACTCAGAATTTGAACACACCGTTCCCTCTTGTACTCCATTGCCCAGAACTTAGTCATGTAGTCATACTTAGTTGCAGCAGTAGATAAAACTTCAGTATACATAGCCATGTGTCAAGATAAAAACTGCAGGTGAACGGGGTTCTGTTATTACAGAGGGGAAATATACTAGAAGAAAACTAAAATCTCTGCCATAATATTTGCAATGATTTTTTTTTCCATTTAGAATTTTACAAGGAAAATTGAAAGCGTTAGTTGCTTTACAAGGGAAAAAACACCATTAATAACTGAACCTACAATATGGAATGACCTCTGTAGTATTTATGATTGTTAAATAGCTAATCAAGTAGAAATACTCTACAAATATTCTAACATTAGCTACCAATCCCTTTTCATTTAAGTATCTGTAGTATCTTCACAAAATTCTTACTATAGAACAATCTCTTTATTAGCTCTGATTCAACTTATCTGGCATTCAGTGGCCCTGGCTCTCGTCTCTTACTCACTCCTACATTCCACAGTGTTATTTCCCCAGGCTGATCTGGATTCTTCCTGGTTCAGAGCCCAGTGGACTAATTGCAAAGAACTCGATTTCAAATTTAATGGAAAGGCATTGTATCTTTATTACTTTGACTCTGTCAATGACCTTCCTATTCCTTTAGTTAGTTCTTTTTCTCCTTAGAAATGCCCTAATCTATGCAAATTTTAAAGTGAAGTGAAAGATGCTCAGTCATGTCCAATTCTTTGTGACCCTGAGGACTATACAGTCCATGGAATTCTCCAGGCCAGAATACTGGAGTGGGTAGCCTTTCCCTTCTCCAGGGGATCTTCCCAACCCAGGGATAGAGCCCAGGTCTTCCGCATTGCAAGTGCATTTTTTACCAGCTGAAACACAAGGAAAGTCCAAGTGTTAAAGGGTGGTTATGAAAATTTTGAAAGGGTGGCTTTCTAATACAAACGTGATCAATCTCAGCTCCAAAAGCCTGTGAATGTCCTCTGCAACTGCTCTTGGAGGTGGGTTTAAGAGGACTTTCTGGGTTTGCATAGAGAAGATTAATTCTAGTTTGAGTTTAGGCTAGAAAAAAAAAAAAAAATACTGTGAAGCTCTTCTCTCCAGTGAAATCATCCCGTCTCCTTTTGAGAGATCATATCCATAGCTCCACTCACACACCCATCCCCAATCACTTCTAGACCTTACCATTTCAACTAGTTAAATTAAAAGTTCTGCTTGGGTTTTACTTTTTCTATTTCATATGCATTTTCAATGGTTGCAACTATTTTTACCATCTTACTACTTGGATTTACTTTTTTCTTTCCCTTATGAGTGCCTTTAGCACTATAAGGATAGAAATAAATTTTCAGGCATATTTATCTCCAAGAAAGTAAGATGAGATCCCTGAAGATAAATCTTTCAAGCTTCCAGTAACTCTACATTCAAAACATATATATAGTGTATTCATTTGGCACCCGCAAGTCTTCAAATCTCTTTCCTCCAGCATCTCAATTTATTTAAGTTTGGAAAAATTTATTAAAGAATATATGTAGAAAAGTCAAATGTTTTCCTCAGTATTGGCAGATGATCTAAATGGGTTATGGCATCCTTAAAAAAGGAAGGCTAAAAAGAAAACCTTTCAAGCCCAGGACACCACAGTTTATGGAGTTCCTGTATTCTGACGCATCCGCCTACGTGATAATATGCATCATCTGTGTGTCAGAGTCCCTGTCCATCTCACTGATGTCTTTTCCTTAGCCTGACTTGTTATCTGAATGGAGTAGGCTGAGTGGTGATGCATACCGTTCTAGACTAAGCTTAAGACATGACCTTGAGCAATTTACCTTCTTTGTGGCTTTGGAATTTTAGAAGGAAGGACCAGTTCTTTTCTTCTGATTCTTTGAAAACGTAGTACTTGTTTTATCCAAAATAGTAGTGTTGAAACTATTAGTGTAAATTGAACTGTGAAAGATATAATGGTGTAGTGCAGAGCAGCTCACTGTACATTATATTGTAATTTAGCTCAGAGAAGGAGTCTTTAGAAGACCAAAAATGGCATTTTATTTAAATTCAGATATTTTAAAATCAAAGGGTTTCTTTAAATGATAGATTGAGGAGTGCCAACCAGAAGGATTTAAGTACAAAGTGGTTTTATTTTTCTCCAATTATTGCCTTCAACGTAAGCCTTTAGATTTTGGACAGATTCTGTAATTTCAGATCAGTTTTAGGTATTTCAACTCAGTCTGTTTCACTCTAAATCTTTAACTTTCTGTCCCATTAGCCAGCATTCACGAGTTGTAGGATGGAGCATGGTATACTTCTCCCCATCTAACCCCTTGGAGGGAACGTGTATGAATGTGGTTATGGTGGATGGTGAATGGGAAGCTTTGGTTTAGAGACACCTGCTTCTGCCCTCTCTTCTAGGTCTAGCTCTTCCATAATTTGAAAGAAGAGGAAACTAGGGAGAGCAGATCTTAAGCAACTGGTTACATGTAGGTGATGGGGAGAGGACTTCCTGCTATGGCTCACAATGGTCCCACGTGCTGCTGACAACACCCACAGGTGTGGTAGCCTCCACGTGGATGCTGGAGGTGGAACAGGGTCTCCCTTCATTCCTACAGCATATAGGTCCCTACGTGGAGTATAACCTCACTTGGCCAGCTTATGCTTTGGTTACCTATACCTAGGCTCCCATATTAACCTTCCTGGAACTAAAGGAACTGCTAAGGTCTTCCTCCACCCTCTCGGAGAACCACGAGAACCCAGAGGAGAATACCACTACCCTCTTCTCCGAGTCACCCTACACTTCAGTGCCCTGTCATTCTGCTGATGTCAGCAACTCCAACCGCCTTCCTGCGCTTTGTGGAGTTGGCAGCCCAGAAGCGACCAACAGTCTCTGTTCAACTCACAACTTCCAGGCATGCACACACATCACACTCTCCCAAGAAACTTCTCACCATACACTAGGTGACAATGCTAAAATGGACCTCAGAGTTCGCAGCTCAGAAACTTGACAGCTGGTATGTGAAAAAGATAAGCTTAGAGCACGGCCAGCTACCACCAACCATCCTCTCTCTGCCCCAGATTCCTCACTTTCTTTCTCATGCTTAACTCAGTGGTTTCTTTCAGACTGTTACTGATTTTGTGGGAGTTACGCATTTTCTCAGGATACTTTCTGCTCCTCTGTCCCAGGACAGGGCAGTTCTGAGGCAATGGGAAGAGTCCCAGTCTTTGTAACTAATAAACATAGTGGATATAAATACCAAGCACTATAATGTATTATGAAATTTATCACAAATAGAATGGCATTATCAGTATCCCAACTTTTAGCTAGATTTCACTCTTCTTTTGACTTCAGTTTTCTTCTATGTGAAAAAAAATCTCTCCTATACTACCCATGAGTCTATTCTACCAGCTCAGAAATTTCTGGAAACTTTCCACAACTTTAGTTCAGGTAAGATGCAGAGTCCAATTACTCATCTCCATCTCCATTGTTAACCTCTTGGCCCAATCAGTCAACTGTTAGTGCTTGTTTATTCATCTGTAAAAAGGGGGAATAATATTACTGACTCACTTCAAAGAGTCCTAGAGATGAAATAATAAAGAGAGAAAATGGCATAGGGATTGAACTTGAACTATAAGCTCATAAATCATCATTAGACAGTTGAGGATAACAAAAACATTTGTCACTTGGCTTACAGTAACTATTAGTTTTAAAATCCAGCCTTCCAAATCAAATACTTCATTTTTAACACTGGAAAATATTAAAATCTTTAAAGTCTTATTTAATATTAATAATATGTTGAATATATGACTGTGGTTCTTAATGTAAATATGTCAAGGAATGGTGCACTGAATTCATAATGGTTTACAATAGTATAATATGAGCAATTTCCCCTTTAGGTAAGCATTAAGTGCTTATTACCAATGGATGGCTCTTCTCCATAGCCAGACGTTGTCATTATCTGTAAAGAAAATTTTTTCTATTTTAACTTGTACTTAAATTCTGACTGTGCCTCAGGAATGGGAAATACTACAATATGAACCTAATACAGAAATCCCCACACCTAGTAATGTAAAGACGTACTGGCAGACTAAATACATTGTTTTTTGAATACATAAGAACTTAAAGATTTAAATTCAGGTTTTACAATTCATATTGACAAGTATTTGGGACAGCCTGAGGCAACCCCCCTCCTGGCTCTGCTTTTTTAAGCAGAGAGGTAGTAAAAGGTCCATGACATTTAATTAGGTTTCTTTTTCATGAAATTACCTTGTAGACCTTTCAATATGGATGGTTAATCACTACCTTAGGCAGACATATTTTATTGCCCCAAATTTGAAATGAATTCTAATAAAGGTTCAAGTAGCTTTGGGGAATTTTGACAAAGCTGATGAAAGTGGAGAGAAAAGAACCTCATAATAAATAATGTGTTGTTTTCATGCTCTCTTTAGACTGACTTATGCAGGATTCATTCCTTTCTTTTTCCTTTCCTTTATTGATTGGCATAACTGTATTAGTCAGGGTTCACAGAGAAATAGAACCAATATATTTATAAGGAAATAATAAGGAACTGTTTCATGTGATTATGGAGGCTGAGAAGTTCCATTATATATCTGCAAACTGAAAACCCGGGAGAGGTTGTAGCACATAGTTCTGTTACAAGAAGGGGAACCCCTTCCGGGGCCAAGAGTGGGCTTTTAATACTCAGAAATGAATTGGCCCAGGAGACACATGTGCTGACAAAGGAAAATACTTTATAGGAAAAAGGCCCCTGGGTGAAGAGCAGTGGGGTAAACAACATAAAAGAAAAAAAAAAAATCAGTGTCCTGTTAACACTTGTGAATAAGGCATATTCTGAATTAATCACAGATCAGCCATCTAGATCTGGAGTATATTATTATTTTCTAATCGGCTTTTTTTTTTTTCAAACTTTAAACTTTTTATTTTGTCGTGGGTTATAGCTTATTACGGAGAAGGCAATGGCACCCCACTCCAGTACTCTTGCCTGGAAAATCCCATGGATGGAGAGTCTGGTAGTCTGCAGTTCATGGAGTTGCTAAGAGTCGGACATGACTGAGTAACTTCACTTTCACTTTTCACTTTCATGCATTGGAGAAGGAAATGGCAACCCACTCCAGTGTTCTTGCCTGGAGAATCCCAGGGATGGGGGAGCCTGGTGGGCTGCCGTCTATGGGGTCTCACAGAGTCGGACACGACTGAAGCGACTTAGCAGCAGCAGCATAGCTGATTAACAATGTTGTGGTAGATTCAGGTGAACAGCGAAGGGACTCAGCCATACATACACGTGTATCCATCCTCCCCCCAATCCCCCTCCCATCCAGGCTGGCACGTAACGTTAAGCAGAGTTCTCTGCTCTGTACAGTAGGTCCTTGTTGGTTATCCATTTTAAATACAGCAGTATATACATATCCATCCCAAACATCCCCTCCTCCTGGCAACCATAAGTTTGTTTTCTAAGTGACCGAGAGAATTTTAAAATCTAATCCACAGATGGCCTGCATCAGAATTCTTTGTTTAAGAAGCAAGTTTCTGAAGTCCAACTCAATCTATAGAAAAATGTCTGGGGAAGGGGTTTTAGAATCTACATTTTAACATCTCTGCAGCATAAATCTCAAACATGCTCAAGTTTGAATCTCTGCTTACAGACTCTTTCTTTGCAATACAATGAAGTAAGTGAAAGTGATTGATGCTCAGTTGTGTCTGACTCTGTGACCCCATGGATATGGGATTTCCCAGGCAAGAAAACTGGAGTGGGTTGCCATTCCCTTCTCCAGGGGATCTTCCTTACCCAGGGATTGAACCCGAGTCTCCTGCATTGCAGGCAGAATCTTTACCATCTGAGGCAAATATGAAGTAACTGATGCTTAAAAACAGGAACTAATGTGGAGAGAAAGAGTCAGGACTTTGTTTTTGAACTCTAGCCCCACCACTGATGGAAAAATGGCTTTCCAAAGGAATTTCTTCTTCTGAGTTTACATTTTCCCCTTGAGGAATCATGATTTCATCTGTTCAAGCACCAGATTTATATTTATTTATTTATATTTATTTTACATTTATGAAAATATAAAACCCTTTATTCCAATTCTTCTCTTTCCCTGATTTTTCACTAGACTGAAAAAAAAAAAAAAAGTTGTAACAAAGAAAGAGCAGAACGTTGCCTTAGGTTTTGGAAATGGAAATGGAATTACAGGTCACCCAGATTGAAGAAAAGCTAAACAGTGTGAAATGCTTGTCCGCGTTAGGGGAATGAGTTAAGATTTTTCTTGGTGGGGACAGTCATAAGAAACAGTGGAGACCACCATAAAGTGAAGTTCACAGAACACATACCATCAGGATCCCCCACCGCTCATAAAATCGATTTGTGCCAAGCTGAACAAAGGAAACTCCTTGAAACAGACAGGAGCTGAGTTAACTATTGCTTATTGGAGAAGCCACTGTTTTGCAAAGCTGTGCTTTCTGAGTCTGAGCTTTAGCTCACTGCTGGACAAGACTCTATGCCTTTCTTTTGAAAATCTGCGGGATAGAAGCATCCCAAATTATAGCAACTGATGAAAAAAGTGAGAGTTTAATTATAACCAAAGGCCATGACCAGAAATTTCAGGTAAGTCACATTGTATGTGTAACAATTTCTAAATAGAAATGAAATTGCACTTGAGCTATATCTGATTTGTATCACCTCTAATATAATCTCTGTAAATATGTAAATGGAGATTTTGCTGCAGGCGACTAGTTACAAAGATGCTGGAAGAACTAGAAAATCAAAAGCAGAATGGAGGACTTTTGTTGCTGTTGTTCAGTCGTTAAGTCATGTCTGATTCTTTGGGACTGCATGGACTGTAGCCCGCCAGTCTCTTCTGTCCATGGGATTCTTCAGGCAAGAATACTGGAGCAGGTTGCCATTTCCTCATCCAGGGGATCTTCCCAACCCAGGGATTGCACTGGCATTTCCTGCATCATCTTGCATTGGCAGGCGTATTCTTTTACCACCGAGCCACCTGGGAAGCCCCATTGTCACTTGTCACTGCTGGCAGAAAATGCACCAGAAACCACAAGGAAGAAGAAAACCACTTCTGCCCTTCCTGCTGTCTGCTCTTGTACCAGTGCCCATCTATGGAAGCCAGCTGGCAAGAGACCTTAGAAAATACATTTTCAGACAACCACCACCCCACCACACACACACACAACACACAGCAGAATGCAAAGAAGTGGGGGTTGAGAGCAAGGAGCAGATGACTGTCACTCTGTTTGTACAATATGGAGAAGAAATCAAGTTATGAGAGTATAAAAACAAGCGGTGGACAGAGACAAAGCAAAAAGACAAGAAATTTTTTCTTCATCCTTAATGTAATGGAAGATTAAATGAGGGAGATTTATGCAAGAACTTCTGCTTCTAGAAAAACTGGTCAATTTGGAGTTGAGACTTATTGAAAAATTCCCTGCAGTTGTTAATTTAGTAACTCACTGTTGAGTATACATTATGCTCCACAACCATGCCAGGCAAGGGTAGCTGCTTTTGCAACTGCAAGGAGTGTGGTTTTCCAGTGCTGGGGATAAGGTACAGTCTTATCTGTGCCTTTAGGATTTTACAAACTGTATACCCTGGGCAAAGGATTCACAGATGTCTAGTAAACAAGTGCCTGCATCTAAACCAATCATTTTTCCATATGTTTCAAATGCAATTCCTTGGAGGGGGCGCAAGGGGCGGATTCACAAAGCAGCCTGTATGGAGGGGACCTCGCTTTTCAACAATGCCCTGCCTGAAACAGGAGAAAGGAGAAGAATGCCCTGGGTTTTCCCTCCCCCTTGCCCTCCAGTGTCCTGTTAGTGTCTCCCTTTGGCCAAACCTAGCTGGAAGTCAGACAGCAAGGAACCCTCAGAAATGTAATTTCCAGGAGAAGGACTAGGAATGGATCCAAGAGCAGTGAGCAAGTGATCGTCACAAGTTCTGACCACCCCTTGCCTTGACTGGTGTACTCAATTACTTGTCCTTGCTGCTATTGCTTTGTTTAATGTCTGTCTTCCCCATTAGAACATAAGCTTCAAAAAAGGTGTATTTAATCAACTTTGTTCTCTCCTACATCTCTGGTGCCTAAAACAGTGCCTGACATGCTGCACTGTTAATAGATTCTTGTACACAATGAGGGGGTCGTGGCTTTTCAATTAGTTTTTATTGGAGTATGGTTGCCTTACAGCAAAGTGAATCAGCTATACGTGTACATATATCCCCCTTTTTAAAGATTCTTTCCCGTTTGGATCACCACAGAGCACTGAGTAGAGTTTCCTGTGTTATACAGTAGGCTCCCACTTGTTATCTGTTTTGTATATAGCAGTGTATATATGTCAATCCCAACCTCCCAATTCATCCCACCTCCCTTTCCCCCTTGGTATCCATAAGTTTGTCCTCTATATCTATGTCTCTATTTCTGCTTTGCAATAAGTTCATCTGTAGCATTTTTCTAGATTCCACATATAAGCTTTAATATATGATATTAGATTTTCTCCTTCTGACTTACTTCACTCTGTATGACAGCCTCTTATAGATTCTTATACCTAAAATCTGAATACATACATACAATCTGAATAGATTCTTATACCAAATGAGGCAATTGTGATTTTAACTCAAAATATTTAGACCGTGCCCTTCTACCCAAAGTCTTAATAAATGTCTTATTTTTCTTCAAAACCTCTTAACATCTTGAAGTCCATGATTATCTCTGACCAAGAGAGAAGACTACAAATCTCTTAGAATAAGGAATATTTAGGGAAGGGCTTGGAGAAGGAAATGGCAACCCACTCCAGTGTTCTTGCCTGGAGAATCCCAGGGACGGGGGAACCTGGTGGGGCTGTCTCTGGGGTTGCACAGAGTCGGACACAACTGAAGCGACCTAGCAGCAGCAGCAGCAGGGAAGGGCTGCTAAGGGTTGGGAGAGAGTGCTGTGAATAAAGCCATACCAGGAGGTAGAAAAGGCTTAGATTCAGGATGAGTTTGCTGCTCACAAGGGCTATCTTGATTTGGAGGATCAGAGTTTCTGGCACAGCTAAAAGAATATATTTTTCAAACACGTTCTCTTTATTATTTACATGGAAATCATATAGGAAGAGAAAATTAGACTGGAAAGCTTTTTCTGAAGGGTTTTATTAAGGAAAAATGTGATTTTTGCTTATTTAAGCAAAAAATTAGAAGATAGTAAACATTCCCAAAAAATGAGCTTAAGGCTGTGCTTTTAGGAGCATTAATATTCACAAGCAGTATGTCCTGCCTCTGTGCGGTAAATGTCCACACTACAGAGGGCTGGCAAACGTGGGTTTGAACCGATTAATTCATTATTCTGGAACGAGCGCTTTGACTAGCTCTAACAGCAGCAAGCATCTTAGGTAGGTGAAACAGGAAGTAAACATCTCATCTGCTGGCCCATTTAATGTCATAAAGTGAATAGATGGCCAAAGCAAAACACCAAAATATTAGCTAACTAAGCAATATCCATAGACTAATGTCTGCAACCAGGAAAGTCCTAGAGAGAATCGAAGTGCTTTATACATTCAATAAAGAGGCATGTTGTTTTAGTCGCTAAGTCGTGTCCAACTCTTTGCGATCCCATGACTGTAGCCTGCCAGGTTCCTCTGCCCATGGGATTTCGCAGGCAAGAATACTGAAGTGGGTTGCCATTTCCTTCTCCAGGGGATCTTCTCAACCCAGCTATTGAACACATGTTTCCTGCATTAGCCTGCAGATCCTTTACTGCTGAGCCACCAGGGAAACCCAATACAATCATGCCAAGATCTTAATTATCCCCCACTCAGGGCTCACCACTACTGGACAGATGTCATGAATATTGATTAGTTATTAGTGAGCTCCTAAAAGCAGCTGAATACAAAAGTGTTACTTAAATATCAATAGCAGTTTATTTCAGACTGCCCCTTAAAATATTAGAGACATAAACTTGAGATACCGATCCTGACATTTCTTGGGCCGGACCAGAGCCAGGGCCTGTGGTATGTGGTTTAGTCAGGATTCTCCAGCAATGCAGAATTAGTAGGAAACACGTGTGTGTGTGTGTGTGTGTGTATACATATGTGTATATATATATAAGATTTGCTATATAGGAATTGCTTCATGTGATAATGGAGACTGTGGCCTACATTTTGCTCTCTGCAAGCCGGAAAATCAGGAAAGCCCCCTCCCCAACTGTGGCCTAATTCAGTCCAAGACCCAAGGCCCCAACTAAGGGGCCTATGATGTAAATCTCAGTCTGAATCTGAAGGCCTGAGAACCAGGAGCACCCATGTCCAAGGGTTGGAGAAAGTGGATATCTTGGCTCAAACAGAGAGAGCTCTTGGAGGTGGTCATTGAGAAGCTGTGACAACCGGTTGACCCTTGAGCTAAATCTGAACAATTGGAGACTCCTGAGCCCCTCCCTGTGCTTGGCATGTGCAATCCACACTAGCAGCCTTTTCAAGGATGCAGCCTTGAGAAGGTGAGGTGTTGGTGAGACTTTCTGGACTGAAAATGTGACTGAGCCCAGTGAAGACTTCGCTGTACACTTTTAAGGTTCTGATGGGCGAATGGGGAGATTACTCGTCTTGCAGCCACCCAAGACAAGCCTCATATGTAAGTTTCCTTGCTTATTAAATCTGCCAACTCTTAGTCTGGAGTAGCTGCTCTTCTTTTGGTCTATCCCTGCCTTCCGTGTACAGGGGCCAGTTTGCAAACCAACAGAGTAAATGTGTCTCCCCCCCACCGCCCCTGCCTTTTAGTTCTAGTCTGGTCAGCAGTGGACTGGATGCCCGCATTGGTGAGGGGCAACGTCTTCACTCAGTCCACCGTTTCAAATACTAATCTACTCTGGAGAGGTCGTCATGGACATACCCAGAAATGATGTTTTTCCAGCTATCTGGGCACACCTTAGCCCAGCCAAGTTAATGAGTAATTATTAATATGTAATGTCCTAATGTCATGAAATAGAAGACAAGGAAGGAAGGGACGCATGAGGGGAGGAAGAAAGGGAGGACAAACTTTACCAAGGAAATCTAAAAAAAGAAGTTAAAATAAGAAAAATAAAATTGGGAAGAGAGGGAAGTATGAAATGGATTGCAAGAGGATATTCGATGAATAGAGAAAGACAGCAATGGGGTTGAGATGCCTGAGCCCCATCAGCAGTAGGTTGATGGTGTGGGCGGTAGAGCGGCTGTGGTAAAAGACAACAATGGGGTTGAGATGCCTGAGCCCCATCAGCAGTAGGTTGATGGTGTGGGCGGTAGAGCGGCTGTGGCCACTCCTCTTCTGCCTATTTTTTGAAAGTTTTTTTGGCTCCACCTCGAGACCCCAACAGGGATCCCCATGCCCCAGCAGTGGAAGCACAGAGGCTTAACCACTGGACCACCATGGAAGTCCTAAAGGGTGTTTTTTTTTAATTTTTATTTTATCTTGGAGCAACATATGTTGGAGTTGATTTACAATATTGTGTTAGTTTCATGTGTACAACAAAGTGATTCAGTGACACATACACATATATCTATTCTTGTTCATGCTGATGTCTTTAAACACAGCCATTGTAGTCGTGGGAGACTAAGCCTGTTACTGACAACTCGGGTTGTTTCTGATTCAAGGATCCCAGGAGTCAGCCCACATGCCTGTTTTTATTTGTTTGCTCTTGCTGCTTTCTGAGGCAATCATGGATCAGCCCATCTTAAAGAGAAAGATGTCACAAATATTTGAGATCAGAAAACCAGGTGCTGTTTAGATTCCTTTATTCTAGCTTCCAAAACCTAGTTTCGAACTAAAGACATAGATTGATGGAAAGATGAAGAAGTAGTTGATGAATAAATAACAACCTGATGATCGTAAAAGGCAAAATAGTCCCTTTACACGAAACAGAGATTATACCTTTGGCCTCTCAACTAAATTCCAAGTGCCTAAAAAAAATATGAAATGTGTGTGTGTGTGTGTGTATCTTTGCCTGTGCAGTGTACCAGATGTCACCCTGACCTTTCAACTCCTCTTTTAGCTTCACAGTCAAGTCTCAACAGGTCCCTCCATTAAAAAGAAGAGACCCTAAATACAAAGGAAGCTGTTGTCTTCTGATGTTATTTCAGAGAATTGAAAACTAGATGAGATCTTATGAACCTCTTAGTGCAAATTCTAGATGTGAAAATTGAAGGTCAGAAAAATTAAATGACCAGTTCATATCCACTTAGCCACAAAGAAGTAGAGTGATTTTCCCTAGTCAAAGGGGAATGCTGAAGGAGAACCCCGCCCCCCCGCACTGCCATGTCCCCCATGAGGACAGATGGCTCACTCCTTATATTCTGAGGAACAGTTTCTGCTTTTTCATTTGAATGTGATGGCTATGCAAGGCCTCCAGTGTTGCAAGGCAAGAGACACCAGATCCCAGGAGGGGTAAGATTTAGAGTCCCATTACTCATCTTCATCTCCATTGTTAACCTCTTGGCCCAATCAGTTAGTTGTTAGTGCTTGTTTATTCATCTGTAAAAAAGGGGGATAATATTATTGACTCACTTCAAAGAGTCACAGAGATGAAATAATAAAGAGAGAAAATGCATAGAGACTGAGTTTGAACTAAGTTAATAAATCATCATTAGACAGTTGAGGATAACAAAAATATTTGTCACTTGACTTACAGTAACTACTTTCTTAGTTTTAAAATCCGGACCTCCAAATCAAATGCTTCATTTTAACATTAGAAAATACTAAAATATTTAAAGTTTTATTTAATATTAATCATATGTTGAGTATATGATTGTTGTCTTCATTGTAAATATGTTAAGGAATCTTGCACTGCATTTATAATGGTTTACAGTAGTATCATATGAGCAACTTTCCCTTTAGATAAGCATTCAGTACTTGTTACCAATCTGCTTCAAATAGCGTGAAAAAAAATATTTAAGTAAATGTTACCCTGAGATGAGAGAACTGGGCTGGTTTTGCAAACCTGTGGTCTCAAGTGTCTGATATGTATTCTCTCTGGTATTGAATCTGCTTCCTCGCGAGGTCACTGTCTCAAACTACAATGATAATTTCTTTCTCAAGATGAGAGTTCACTTCTAGACTCCTTTTGACCATCACGATTAAAGTAGCATTTGGAATATCCATTAGTGTGAACAGACCATTCAAAACATAACTTATGGTTTTAATTTCAGTAAATATATGTTAGCTCCCACTGTATAGCAGGCTTCCTGCTAGGTAGTCTGACATTCAATTCATGTGGTATTCCTAAGCAAGAGAGGTTTTTTAGAATAAGGGAACCATTATGTCTTTTCTGTTTACATCACTATTATTATTTCATTATTCACATATTGTAATCTCCTCAAGCAGCTCATTAGCCACCCACGGTTTCACTCTTAGAAAAGAAGTTATTAAAACGGATATTTCATGAGAAGTTAGTAGGAAAGATATGGCTCCTTAGTGATGGAATTTATATAATTGCAGCATAATTAGATATGAAAAAAAAGATTTGGTGGGCTAGATTTTCTTTTCTGGTAGAAACCAGGACATTTTGTTAGAAGAGTATTGACAGAAACCATGGTTGGATCTCAACAGCCTGGGTTATTGGAGAGGAGAAGTAATTCTAGCTCAGACTGGGTTGGCAAAGAGCACTGTCAGGGAAACTGACTCAGTCCTAGGGCAACCTTGGGCATTATGTACGCAGAGTAGAATATGGGCAGAATCATATTTCTATTCACTTGACCCATGCACAAGAGTCTATGCACAGCTGGGACCACATAGAACAGTTACCTCTGTTAGGAAACGTTAGTCAGTGTCGAGGAGGTTGGCGGGGGGGTGGGGGGGTGGGGGTGTATTTAGAATCGGGGGGATCAGTGTCAGTAGCAGTGTTGGGGAGGTAGTTAGAATCAGGGCTCCAAGCTTTAAGCAGGAAAAGAAAGACAAACCCCAAACTTATAGGTCATGTCAAATGAGTAAGATCTGAAGTGTGGGGATAGTGCTGAACATGCTAGCCATCACAGAGTCTGGCGTTCATGGCAATAACAGTATCTGGACATTTAGGGTATCAGGGTTTAAGACTCCAGATCCTAATCTTCTTTTAGTCAATCTTTCTTTAGGTCTGTCAATACAGGTCTTGTCCTAGTTTTATGAGACGTGGTTCTAAATGACAACTTCGTTTTAACAGTCTATGCAGTGATAATCTCGTCTGCTTTGTGTGCAGTCTACTTAGAGGCCAACATGAACTCTTGGGCAGTGCTCTACAGTATTTCTGTCTTAAATTCTGACCAGTTTCACATGTGAATTACAAGGGATCTGCCCACATAAAGCATTAAAGAAATTTTTTTCTCCAGCTCATTCTTCTCCAAAGTCCTGCCCTCATCTCTAAATTGATAAAGCAGCATAGTTTGGTGGGGGGTGGGGGGTAGGGGAATCATGGAATCCAGGTTTCTGCAGATCTTTGCCGACATCTGCAGGGGACTCAGAGCTACCTGCCTCCTTGACACACTATATCCAGATAGAATGGGAAGTCCAAGCTCCCACTCTGTCTCTGCCGATGTCATAGGAGAGTAAAGGGGGAGGGCAAGGTTTCTCCATGATGTTTGTCTGGAGTAAGTTGGATATTGTCATAAATATTGCCGTCCTACTGGATCATTCACTTTCTGGTCCTTTGGATGGAGAAGACAGATTATGGGGGATTTTGTTTTTGTCTGTGTCTTTTGGCACTTCTAAACTAAGGGCTTCTCCAAAAATCCTGCACCAAGCCCAACTCCAAACCCAGGATGTATGGAAGGCAAAAAGAAAGAACAGGAAACTCACCTCAAGTTGTTAGTGTCCCAAGGTCCCTGGTCTGTGTACCCTCTTCATTCCACATTTCAAAGTCTTCTTATGCTTGTTTGTTGTTTTAAGTCCAGAGCTTTTATGATTATACTTAGCAAGAGATAGAGCAAGAAATGAGTCTTCTCCATGTTGTCTGAAACCAGAAGTCTCACTTCAAGAACAGCATTAATTGTTATAATTATTAACAAAGCACATTCTTCCCTGTGTTCTTCTGGGAATCTGAACTAATGTAAAGTTAAGACCAAGATCATTTGGCTGCCGTGTTCTTGGGAAACATTATTATTGACTTCATGGGGAGATAAACAATCTTCTACTGAGAAAAGTTTTCTCAATTCCAAGCAGTCATTTCCAAAATCCCTTCCCATCAGTTCCACTTGGCCAATAGAGACCTGTAACTGCATCCAAGATTTGAAGGCATGTTTGTTTCAAAGGGTGTTTTGGAGGATAGAATAAAATACAAACGTTATATTGATGTATGATATTCGGCGAGGTCCTCCTTTGGAAAACAAAGATGGGGAGAAACATGTCAGACTTGAAATTTTTTGTCTTTTTCTGTGTGAGTGGCAATATTTTAACTCAATAAATGATAATAACCCATCACAGTAAAAATCCACCGAAATCTGTAAGTGGGTCCCCAAACATCCAGGTCACACTATCATAAAGTCAGTGAACTGATGAGGGTGAGCCATCCAAAGGGAACTGCTAATCTCCTTCTAACCAAACATTTGTACATGAGCCACATCATCACGGGGTTTCACCACAGCTACCACCCATCTCATGCTGATCTGATGTCAAGATTTACATTAAAGGCATAATCCGGTGCAGATTTCATTATTCTCCTTCTACAAATGAAGAACTTAGGATTCAGGGAAGTTAAAAAATTTGCCCCGTGTCACACAGCCTGAACATGGCAGCATAAAAAAGAAAATGAAAGAATTTAGGCTCCCAGGGCTCAGCTTTAACCCCTGCTCCATCCATCCCCTCAAAGACATAGTCTGTGCCCCAGGCTAATTCAGGCTCCACTTCTCAGTGTTATTAAGGTTTGTATTATACTCTCTTCCTGAGCCGGCTCATGCTAGCTGAAACTCATCCCACAAGTGGAAATGATGTCAGCTTGGAGGACAAGACAGAGAGTGGGGCTTGGCACACGCATCAGGAAAGCAGCCTAGAATATCCTTTTTGCAATGTCTGCTTTGAACTGGTTGAACTGAAATGTCTCACGTTTCACTGCTTTGGGTTTATTATTGTTCAATTAATGTTTGTTAAACACCCAGTGTGTGAAAGTGCTCATGGAGGGGTGGGACCCTCCTACAGATGCAAAATGAACTGAGTAACTCTTGGCCACAAGACAGGATACACTTGTCAGCTCCCAGGCTTCTGTCAACTCCTTGTGTTTGGCATACTCCCTTCTCATTCTCGGCTCCCTTCTCATTCTCGGCTCCCTTCCATGCTGTGAGGATGGACCCAACGATCACCTGGGGAAGCTGTCCAACTGAGTGTAAACTGCTGTCATCATTTCTCTCCTGAGCCGCTGCACACCAACTCCTAACTAGTTGCTGGACTTTGATCCTTAACCCCCTGCAATCCTTTATCCTCATGGAACCAGAATTCGGTATAAAAAAACAAACCTAATCATGACTTTTTGCCTTGCATCCTTCAGTGGCTCCCCATTGGACTGAAAATAAAGGCAGAACTCTTTCACATCATCTACAAAAGCCCAGTATTTTTCAGTCCATACTGTATCTCCAGCCACGTTCTACAGTTGTTTCCTAATGACTCAGCCATTCACATACGTATGTGTCCATGAGGGGTTTGGGTGTGTGTGTGTGTTCTTCTGAGTTCTTCTAATTCTCTCTCCAGTTCACCACCTTTGTACACCCTGTTCCTCGTGCATGAAATGATTCTTCTGTCTTGCCCCAGCACTCATCCTTCAGCTCTTCTCACCTCGAATGGCATTTCCTTTGCCCCCCCCACCCCGATACAAAGTATGTCCTTTGTTGTTCTCTCCACCAAACCCAATCCTTTCCATCATGACACTTAAGTGCTTTGGTAATTTTATATTCACTTGTATGTTTATTTATTTGATATCTCTCTAGCTCATTAGATGGTAAATGGCATTTTCAAAGAATATTTCTTGAGCGAATGAATGATTTTTCAATGATCTCTTATTGAAAGTCTATACTTATTTTCATTTTGTCCTATTTACTAAAACCCAGATATAATTCTCTCTACCTTCAAAGTGCATAGAAGGCACAGAATTGAACCAAAACGATAATTTTTTCACAGGCTCTTTTGCACGTCCAGAAGGCAAGCTTCACTGCTGGAATCCTCCTCCCAGGAGATTCTAAGTCAGAGGTGTGCACATTTTTTCTGTAAAAGGCCAAATGCTAAATATTTTCAATTGTATTGGCCATGAGATCTCTGTTGTGACCCTTCAACTCTGCTATTGTAGGGGGTGAGAAGCTGTAGGCAAAAGGTAAATGAATGAGCATAACCAAGTTCCAATAAAATTTATTTTCAAGAGTCAGGAAGCAAAGTTGGGGCAGCAGGCTAGTTTGCCAACCCCTGTACATATATAATCAGCTCTAGATGACACATCTGTATTACCTAGATTTGTGCAAAATCCTCCTGTCTGATCCTTTTTCACCTGCGTCCTTGCCTTCTATTCTTATCTCAGCAACCAAGGTGATCTCGTCCAGTTGTCTCCCATCTCACTCCACATAAAAGCCCAAGTCTTCACTTTGATCCGCACAGCTGAGTCTGCCCTCATCTTTATCTCTCTGATAAGTGGTAACTGTGGGCTTCCCTGGTAGCTCAGCTGGTAAAGAATCCACCTGCAATGCAGGAGACCCCAGTTCGATTCCTGAGTCGGGAAGATTCCCTGGAGAAGGGCATGGCAACACACTTGGGTATTCTTGCCTGGAGAGTCCCATGGACAGAGGATCCTGGTGGGCTACAGTCCATGGGGTCGCAAAGAGTCTGACACGACTGAGCAGCTAAGCACAGCACAGCAGTGCGCTCAGCCAACTCTTTACGACCCTATGGACTATAGAGCCCACTAGGCTTCTCTGTCCATGAAATTTTCCAGGCAAAAATAATGGAATGGTTTGCCATTACCTTCTCAAAGGGATCTTCCCAAATCAGGAATCAAACCCACATCTTTTGCATCTCCTGTATTGGCAAGTAAATTCTTTACCACTCAGCTACCTGAGAAGCCACTCCAGCCCATACTGGCCTTGGACTGCTCCTTGACCATGTCAGGCAGGTGCCTGCCTCAGTGCCTTTGAACTTAATGTTTCTTCTGCCTGAAATAGTCTTCTCCTGAAGACATCAGAGCTATTTCTTCACTTCTTTCTGGACATCGTCTAATATTGTTCTTACGGTAACGTTTTTCTTATCCATTCTAAAATTGCCTGTCTCTACTCCAGATATATATGACTTCCCTTTTTTGTTTGTTTTCCTAATTCACCAATACATAATGCATTCTATTTTGCACTTATTTATCTTATTATTTGTCTTCTTCATTAGAATTTACCCCCATGAAAACAGGGGCCACCTCTGTCCTCACCACTTCTGTATCCCTAATGCTATAGTAGTGCTTAGTGCATAGTATATTATATACTCAATAAATATATATTGGATGAAAGAATGGATGAAGCAAGTCATTTTCCCTTATAGAATTCATGTACCTGAACCAAGACACCATCACAAGTAATTTTTTTCCTTTTAATATTCAAGAAAACAAGTCAAGTTTCTAGTTGAAAAAATATATATACACATTGTGTTCATCTTTGTACTCAGATTCAGTTCAGTTCAGTTGCTCAGTCGTGTCCGACTCTTTGTGATCCCATAAATCACAGCACGCCAGGCCTCCCTGTCCATCACCAACTCCCGGAGTCTACTCAAACTCATGTCCATAGAGTGGGTGGTGCCATCCAGCCATCTCATCCTCTGTCTTCCCCTTCTCCTCCTGCCCCCAATCCCTCCCAGCATCAGAGTCTTTTCCAATGAGTCAATTCTTCACATGAGGTGGCCAAAGTATTGGAGTACTCAGATTAACAACGCTTAATAGTTACTTTTGAGCAAATTTCGCTTCTGAACTGACTCTCTCCACTGACAGGATGAAACTAGAGGGAGGGAAATTAAGTTTCAAAACTCAAAAAGAAGTTTTATCTTGTTTCTAAATTAAATGCATGTGCAGAAATTGGTTGTTGAGAAGTTTTACTTAAATTCTCTGGGTATTTGTGAATGTGTTGACCAGACCCTTAGCTCATGGGTCAAAATAATGTCAGCAAAACTCTTCTTAGATCCAAGAACAAGTGATTTTCCTAGCTTTCAGAAAGCACTGTGAATCTATGTTTCCTTTGTACTTTAGAACAAAGGAAAACCAGGTTTTTCAGGATTTGTAAGTGTGCGTGGGTTACTTATAAGCATATGAAATTGACTCAAGGTAAGGCATATTTGACAAGTACACCAACAAAAGAGAGAAAGATTAGAATTTGGACTTATTTATATGTGATTAAAAGGAAATCGAAGTAAAGAAAACTAGTTGACAGTTTTTAAATTGGATGCTTTGTTTGAAATGGAAGGGAAAACCATTGCTAATTAATCTTCAGACTGAAATCATTGTTAATGCCTCCATTTCTTTATCAGTCCACATCCTCATCGTCTTTCTGTGTTTTGGAAGCATTTTCTTCATTTCAGCTTTCCCATGTATTCATTTTCCTGGACTCTTATAGTTTCACCTCTGAATGACACACAGTGTCTTGAACACAGAAGGTAAATGAGTGCGTGTGCCCAGGATTAAAGTATCTTGAATTCTTATTTAATTATTTCTTAAAGATATGTCCTTTTTCAATGAGACTGTAAACCCTTCAAAATAAAAGGTATCTGGACCTTTTTTCTCTAATCCTTAATACCCAGAACACACTAGTTATTAAAATACCTATTGGATTTGATTATTTAAAAATAGAACCATTTCTATGCAGGATATATTTTAGAAATTAAAGAATTATAATTTTTCAGCATTTAAAATGAAGCATTTTATAGAGGTTCAAGAGGGAGGGGACATATGTATACCTATGGTGATTCATGTTGGTGTATGGCAGCAGAAACCAACACAATATTGTAAAGCAATTATCCTTCAATTAAAAATATATTTTTTTTATAAATAAACCATTTTAATAAAGCCTCATCTTGTAAGAGGAGCCAGACCATGTTAATTTATCCAAAGTCAGACAAGGTATTTGTGCTGCTGTTGTTATTGTTGTTGGTAAAATCTTTAATTCCCCAGAGTTTTCACAATGGTAAGTTGGGTATAAGAGTTCAGCTAAGGAAGTAACACTCTAATGTTAGGTATTGACTTGCTTATTTTATTTTTAAGGCATCGGTGGGTTATCTCCACTGCTTTTATCTTAGGCCAGTAGAAGATTTAGTTTTTAAAAAAGAAAGAAAGGAGGAAGGGAGAGAAAAAAAGCCTCTGGTAGGAAGAAGAAAAAAAGAAGCAAGATTTAGAAGATTAAACACAAAGATTCCTTTCTTAGAGTCTAAAGGTAAGATATAAAATAGTGATAATAGCCATAATAATAATAAGCAAGTGATTTGTGAAATACTGGGATTTTATTCTGATCTAAGCACCAAGCTCTCTGCCCCTTTGAGGGTCAGTATTCTCCATTCATTCCTTTCCTCCTTGTGCTTAACCACTGTACATCTGTAATACACACCATCTCTCACCATCTCCCACCTGACTTCTCTCACAAGAATACTAAATTGGTTTAAATCATGTGGGAGCATTATAAATACTGTTTGGTGATGAGAATAAATTGGTTCAAATCACATAGGTACTTTCCTAAGTGCTGACTGATGAGGAAGTTTAGATATGCCGTAATTTATAAACAAAATGAAGAAGGTTACCTGGCAAGATATGAGAGGTAGGAACAATTTTTGTGTTTAAGAAATGTAAATTGAAGAGAAATAAGCACATCCTAAATCATTCTGTGAGGCCAGTATTACCCTGATTCCAAAACCAAAGATATCACAAGGAAAGAAAGCTATGAACCAATATTACTTTTGAATACAATGTGAATGCAAAATATTAGCAAACAAAATTCAACAACATATAGATAGGATTTTACCCCACGACTAAGGGGAATCTATCCCATAAATTCAGGGTTAGTTTAATATCTGCAAATCAGTTAATATAACACATTATCTCAATAAAAAGATCAGAAATAATAAAATAAAAATAAATAAAATAATAAATAAAAATGATCATCTCAACAGACGTAGTAGAAGAGGTATTTGACAAACCTCAACACCCTTTTGTGATAAAAGACACTCAACCAACTCGGACTAGAAGGGAACTTTGTCAACTGGATAAAAAATGTTTATGAAAGCCCAAAGTTAACATCATATTTTTAAATGAACATTTTTCCTTTAAGATTAGAAACAACACAAGGACGTCTACCCTCACCATTTCTATTTAACATTGTACTGGAATTTCTGGCTAGGACAGTAAGGCAAGCAGATGAAGTAAAAGCCATTCATATTGAAAGGAGGAAGCAAAATTATATCTATTCAAAGATGACATGATCTCATTATAGAAAGTCCTAAGGAATCCACCCCAAAATGGTTGGAACTCATAAAAGTGTTTGGCAAGATTGCAGGATCAGTATACAAAAGGCAATTGTACTTTTAAAAAATAAAGTAAAAGTGTTAGTTACTCAGTTATGTCTGACTCTTTGCGACCCCATGGATTACAGCCCACCAGGCTCTCCAGTCCATGGATTTCTCCAGGCAAGAATACTGGGGAGGGTAGCCATTCCCTTCTCCAGGGGATCTTCTTGACCCAGAGATCGAACCTCAGTTTCCTGCATTGCAGTTGGATTCTTTACTGTCTGAGCCACCAGGGACTAACAATGAACAATCCAAAAGTGAAATTAAGAAGACAGTTCCCTTTAAAATAGCATTATAAAGAATAAATTTCTAAGCAATAAAATTTACCAAAAGCAACACAAAATTGCACTCTGAAAATCATTAAACACTATTAAAAAAAAAAAAATTTAGAAGACCTAAGTAAATGGAAAGACATTCCATGTTCATAGACTAGAAGACTTATCATTAATCCACAGTAATGAGGACCAGTGGTTGGTACTGGCACAAGCATAGACATACAGATCAGTGGAACAGAACTGAGAATCCAGAAATACATTCTTCCATTTATAGTCAATTTTTTGACACAGATGCCTAGATAATCCAATGGGGGAAAAGTGATATTTTCAGCCAATGATACTGGGACTGTTAGATATCCATATGAGAAAGAATAAAGTTGGATTTCTTCACACTATAAGTAAAATTCAACTCAAAATGGATCATAGACCTAGATCAAAGATCTAAAACAATAAATCTCTTAGAATAAAATGTAGGAATATCTCTTCATGACCTTGGTTAAGCAAAGTCTTCTTAGATATGACACTAAAAGCAAAAGCAACAAAAGGTGGATGATGTGGGCTTTCTCAAAATTAAAAACTTCTGTACTTCAAAAGATAGCATCAAGAAAGTGAAAAGACAACTCACAGAATGGGAACTGTGAGAAGCCCAGATTTGTGGTGTATGCAATACTTTATAGCCATGCTCTAAAGGGGAGAGCCTCATCTTGACCCAGATCTATTAATACTTGGGTGTTCTGCTTTAGTCTTTTACCTCTTGTCTCTTATAGGAGCAAATACTCTTCCACAAATAGATACCTTCACACTTAAGCCCGTCACTGGATTCTTCTCCAGGGAGAAATTGACCTGTCTTTCTATTTCTAGAGAAATGCGGAGATTCTGGCATACTGGGCCCTACCACCAGTAGTAACCTAAAAAGCAAACTTATTTCTCTTCTTCCTCTTTCTTCCCTTCTGTCCTTCCTTTCTCTTCTGTTCTCATTCCCGCTTATTTCTGCACAGTGACATAGAGTTCTTCCTCTTGCAAGAGATGCATGTCTGTCTGAAGTGACTTTGCCTTTCCTAGAAGGTTGTCTGCATCAGGTTGGGAGGTGCTGTGCTATGCTCAGTTGTGTCTGAAATCTTTACAGGCCCCCTGGATTATAGCCCACCAGGCTCCTCTGTCCATGAGATTTTCCAGACAAGCATACTGGAGTGGGTTGCCACTGCTTTCTCTAGATTGGGAGGCAGAGGGCTCCGTTCTCCTCCCACTGAGTTTTACCATCAGCAAACTGCTCCACTGCTGTTTAGCTCAGGTCTTTGTGTTTTCTCTGTTTCCAAGAGCCCTTGAAAAGACCTGTGGGTGGTAGCATGCACTCACTAAGCTGACCCTGAGTCTCCAGCACTGTTGATGAGACCTTCTTTCACTGACCCTATGTTTCTAGTCTTCTTCATGAGGCAGATTCCTTAGACGCTATATATGTTTTACAGTTTTGTCTAATTACTGCAGAGAGGAGAAAACTGAGAAGAACAGAGTCAGGTCAAATAGTGGGAGTGGTACTCCTTAAGCAGACATTTAAATATTAACATTAACTTAAAAGATTCTGGAAGTGCCCTAGAATTTTAGCTATAGAGTTGTGATAGTTAAAATGCAGTTTTGAAATATAAAATGTGGGACTTTCCAGGTGGTCTAGTGGTTAAGATTCCACCTTCCTGTGCAGGGGGGTGTGGGTTTGATCCCTGGTTGGCAAGCTAAGGTACAACATGTCTCACAGCCAAAAAACCAAAACATAAAGCAGAAGCAATATTGTAACAAATTCAATAAAGACTCTTTAAATGGTACACATAAAAAAAAATGTTTTAAAAAATCAAAATGCTGTTTTGGAAGGATTCGATAATAATGAGTAGCAAACTGCAGCTTTGATATGATATGTCTATGATGTGCCTTCTGTATATGCAGCACCAGGCTCTGTGCTCTTTCACTGATCATCTCATAGACAGAGTGTGGAAATCAGTCATCTCAGCCAATCAACTGTCCTTCTCTCTGGGTTCTATGCAGTGGAGACTGTACACCCAAGGAGCTAAAGGAGAGTCAACTTTTTATCCTTATAAATGGAGACACACTATTTTCTAAAGCCCCTGGTAAAGCTGGAATGGTGACCTTATATGGGGCCAGAGTCAATGCAGTGATCCTTACTTAATAAATCTTGAATCTATTGATATTGATATTTTCCCCACCTACCTGTAGGAGAATTATGTCTTCAAGGCACCCCTCCCTAAGATTTCCTTAACAGTCAACTGCATGGGAGACTGTGGTTTGCCTCACAAATCCAGTTGCTGTCAGAAAAGAGACAAAGGTTAAGAGATGAATAACCTGCCTTCCTTTAGAAGGGCAGTGCCAGGAGCTGTGCCTTATCTGGATGAGAAAGCTGAGGGCAAGCTCTGACCCTTCATCTTCATCTGTTATACAAGTAGTTCAGGAAAAAGAAATGGGGTTCAGCTTGTTTATTGTTTTAGAGGAATAGCGGCCAATCCAGTGATAAATTGTTACAAGTGTTATCAGGGTCTCACCATCAGATCAGCTATTGCTAGTGCTTAGAAGAAAGAGTGTAGTCAAAGAGAAAAAGGAAACAATGGGAGTGTCCCCTCCAGCACTATCTAAATGAGAGTGGAATTGAAGTCTCCTCTTCACGGAAAAGAGAAATAGGGGTAAGTATTCCCTTTCCAATGTACTAGAACACGGGAAATCTTGGAAGCTCAAAGGCACACATTCATTCATCAATTTTACAATAAATATTTACTAAGTACCAAGTACTGCTTTAGGAAAGGGACATATAAAAATCAAAGTACGGTACAGATACTGCCCTCAAGATCATGGTCTACTCTCTTTAGGGTGAGATGGGCTTCCCTGGTGGCTCAGACAGTGAAGAATCTACCTGCAATGCAGGAGATATGGGTTTGATCCTTGGGTTGGGGAAGAGTCCCTGGAGAAGGGAATGGCAACCCACTCCAGTATTCTTGCCTAGAGAATCCCGTGAATGGAGGAGCCTGGTGGGCTACTATCCTTGGGGTCTCAAAATTCAGACACAACTAAGCGCATACACACTGAAGATCTGAGTTCTGATTCTGAGTACCAGAATAACCCTGTAAACTCAGCATGCCTCCACTTCTTCTGAGTCTCCATTTCCTAATCATTTAATGAAAAGGGAAAAGGATCTGTTCACGAGACTCACACGCAATGATGTGTCTCAGGACTCCTTTTGTGTACGTCTCCTCCTCTGTGGGTTCTTCCTTTGCAGGAACACGCACATTATCAATGCAGGTCTATTTTAGGAAAGAATATGAATGAGTTATTCATCAAAATTCTGAAAGAGATGGGAATACCAGACCACCTGACCTGCCTCTTAAGAAACCTATATGCAGGTCAGGAAGCAACAGTTAGAACTGGGCTTGGAACAACAGACTGGTTCCAAATAGGAAAAGGAGTATGTCAAGGCTGTATATTGTCACCCTACTTATTTAACTTCTATGCAGGGTACATCATGAGAAACTCTGGGCTGGAAGAACAAAAGCTGGAATCAAGATTGCCGGGAGAAATATCAATAACCTCAGATATGCAGATGACACCACCCTTATGGCACAAAGTGAAGAGGAACTAAAAACCCTCTTGATGAAAGTTGAAAAAGTTGGTTTAAAGCTCAACATTCAGAAAACTAAGATCATGTCATCTGGTCCCATCATTTCATGGCAAATAGATGGGGAAACAGTGGAACAGTGTCAGACTTTATTTTTTGGGGCTCCAAAATCACTGCAGATGGTGATTGCAGCCATGAAATTAAAAGACTCTTACTCCTTGGAAGGAAAGTTATGACCAACCTAGATAGCATATTCAAAAGAAGAGACATTACTTTGCCAACAAAGGTCTGTCTAGTCAAGGCTATGGTTTTTCCAGTGGTCATACACGGATGTGAGAGTTGGACTGTGAAGAAAGCTGAGCGCCAAAGAATTGATGCTTTTGAAGTGTGGTGTTGGAGAAGACTCTAGAGAGTCCCTTGGACTGCAAGGAGATCCAACCAGTCCATTCTAAAGGAGATCAGTCCTGGGTGTTCTTT
>NW_011495047.1:3942350-4004245 GCF_000754665.1 Bison bison bison
ACAGAGGATGAGATGGCTGGATGGCATCACCGACTCGATGGACATGAGTTTGAGTGAACTCCGGGAGTTGGTGATGGACGGGGAGACCTGGCGTGCTGTGATTCATGGGGTCACAAAGAGTCAGACATGACTGAGCGACTGAACTAACTGAACTGAACTGAATTCATCAAAAGGAATGACGAACCATGCTTACATAGTGGATCTTCCCAGGCATATTTCCATTTTCATGGAAGACTAACCCCTTAAGTTCAACCATGATTTGCATACTGTAGGAGCTTAATTAGTATCTGCTGATTAGTTGATGGGTTTCCTTGAGAGACCTCTATTTTATTAAAGATTCCCATACCAGTTAATGTAGTCTACCCCTTGAGAAATCTCAGAAAATGTCAAAGAGATAATACATTTTAGAAGTTACTGACATTATTTTCATCAGCTCTTTACTTAACATTTCTGGGTCCTAAATTGTTCTCAGTTAATTAGAAGTGAAAAATGTTCTGAAAAGAGTAATGTGAACCTGCTTTGGGTTTTTGTTGTTCTTGTAATTGCAGAAATACTCCTGGGTTTTCTTATGTCTCTAAGGATTCGAACTTTCAGATTGGTCAAATGAGCAAGCTCATCCTTCCAAGGTCCAGTTAGTTGTTTCAGAGTCAGAGCTATCTGAAAAGGTTTTCATTTGACTCTTTTTTTTCACTGTTTCTGGGTTACTCTTTGCCTAATAGAAATGGTCAGGATAAAGTCCCCGAGGATTCTCAAGACAGAAAGGAATAAGATTTATCCCATGACAGTAATAAGAGTTTCGTACAGCTTTCACTCCTTGAAGCTATGTTTGGTGGCCTGGTGTATTATCCTGATCAACTGTCGTCTCTGTTGATGACTTCAAGAATGAAATACAGCAGTGGGCTGTGAGCGTTTAGCTAAGACCCCAAATGAATGTTCAACCATAAATAAAAGGTGATGGCTACTATTTACTGAGTTTTTATTTTTATTTTTTCACTGCTTCATTTATTGTTTAATTGGAGGATAATCAACACAATGTTGTGTTCATTTCTGCCATACATCGACATGAATCAGCCATTGATATACATACGCCCCTTCCCTCTTGAACCTCCCTCCCACCCCTCTAGGTTGTCACACAGCACCAAATTGAGCTCCCTGCATTATATAGCAAATTCCCACTGACTATCTATTTTCCATATGGTAATGTCTATGTTTCAATGCTACTCTCTCAATTTGTCCACCCTCTCCTTCCCCCACTTTGTCCAAAGTCTGTTCTCTATGTGTGTCTCTCTATTGCTATTCTGCAAATAGGTTCCTCAGTACTATTTTCCTAGATCCCATATATATGCATTAATATAAGATATTTGCCTTTCTCTTTTTGACTTACTTCACTCTGTATAACAGGCTCTAGAGTCACCCACCTCACTAGAACTGACTCAAGCCATCCTTTTCTACGGCTGAGTAATATTCCATTGTATATGTTTACAACTTCTTTGTCCATTTGTCTCTCAAGGGACATCTAGGTTGTTTCCATGTCCTGGCTATTGTAAATAGTGCTGCAGTGAACATTGCAGTACATGTGTCTTTTAGTATTGTGGTTTTCTCAAGGTATATGCCCAGTAGTGGGATTGCTGGGTCCTATGGTAGTTTAATTCCTAGTTTTTAAAGAAATCTCTGCACTGTTCTCCACAGTGGCTATATCATTTTCATTCCCACCAACAGTTCAAGAGGGTCTTATTTTCTCCACACCCTCTCCAGAATTTATTGTCTGTGGCGTTTTTTGATGATGGCCATTCTCACCAGTGTGAAGTGATACCTCATTGCATTTCTCTAATAATAAGCTATGTTGAGCATTTTGTCATGTGTTCATTGGCCATCTGTTTGCCTTCTTTGGATGTCTGTTTAGGTTTTCTGTCCATTTTTTGATTGAGTTGTTTGGTTTTTTGATATTGAACTGCATGAGCTGTTTGTATATTTTGGAGATTAATACTTTGTCAGTGGCTTTATTTGCAATTAATTTCTCCCATTCTGAGAGTTGTCCTTTCATCTCAATTATGGTTTCTTTTGCTATGCAAAAGCTTTTAAATTTAATTAGGTCCCATTTGTTTATTCTCATTTTTATTTCCATTACTTGTAGGAGGCAAGTATTAGAGGATCTTGCTGTGATTTATGTCAGAGGTTCTGTCTATGTTTTCCTCTAAGATTTTTTATTTACTGAGTTTTTAATATGTGCCGAGGACTCAGGTAAACACCTGATGTGGATGATCTTGTTTATTATTCTGAGCAACACACTGTCAGGCTGTTGTTCTTCAGTCACTAAGTCATGTCCAGCTCTTTGCAACCCCATAGACTGCAGCACGGCCCTGGGAGTTTGCTGATTCATGTCCCTTGAGTCTGTGATGCTCTCTAACCATCTCATCTTCTACTGCCCTCTTCTTTTGCCTTCAATCTTTCCCAGCATCAGGGTCTTTTCCAATCTGCACATGAGGAAATTGACACAGAGAGGTTGCTGCTGAAGGTGTGGGGGTAGGAAGTGATGCAGCTGGAGTGTGAACTGGGGCGTGAACACAAGAGCTGTACTCAGCGCCCCCCTTCTAGCCTGCTATCCGCCCAACCATTATCCTCTAGCCCTGCCTTCGGGAATTAACATCTAACTTTTTCTGCAGTGACTCCTATTGGTTAATTTACGCTGTGATAGAGCTAAATTCAGCTGTAGATCACTGAAAGGGGACAGATTACAGGGAAATACAGTGAGAAGAGAGCCTTTTCAACTGCAAAGAAGGCCTGTACTCATCAGGGATATATTCAAATGACACCAATTCTCTCTTAGAGAGGACCCTTTAGGAAATGGTCTCCTTGCTCAGCCCCCTGCTGGGGCTGGTAGAATTGAGCTGGCTTCCCTGAAACCCTGCAGTGCACTTTCTGGAAGTGAGTCTGGTTTGTTCTGTGAGCTGCAGAATGAATCAGATTCATGGCTGGAAATCTCCCTTTCAGCTTCTTGCCTGCAGAATGAGAGTGATTCTATCAGCTTAGCCTGAATAAGAGCATTCGTGTAAGGAATGCCACAATTAGTTAAATCCAGTTAAAAAAAACCCTCTATTAATCAGCACTTTTCCATAAAGAACTTCTAAGGACAGGGAAGGCAATTTGAAAATAGTCATCCCAGAAGAAAACTTTAAAGCTTTTCTCTAGGCCTGGTATACATTCAGTGCAAATTCCCACATTTCTGCAACTTTGTAATATTGTTCAATACTGGCTGTCTATCGTGAGCACACTAATTATGTACCAGGTATTTGTATAAAAGGATTCATGTGTCTGGGTCTCCTTTAACACAGCAATTCTTTGAAGAAAATATTGCTTGTTTTTTCCATTTTACAGATTGGCAATCTAGCCAAATGATGGAGTTCATTATTTGCCAAGGTCACACATCTCATAGATGGTAGTGAGGAAGCTTGGGATTTCCAGGTGGCTCAGTGATAATTACTTTATCTGCCAATGCAGGAGACATGGGAGATGTGGATTTGATCCCTGGGTTAGGAAGATCCCCCTGGAGGAGGGCAATATTCTTGCCAGGAAAATCCTGTGGACAGAGGAGCCGGGTGGCCTACAGTCCATGGGCTTGCAAAGAGTTGGACACAGTTGAGCGACTGAACATACATTAAGCTTACACCCACAAAACTCCGTTTTTCAACCAATATGCCAAATTACCTCATTTTATCGATGCATGAAGATGATGAGCCTCAAGTATCTTATTCAGTAAATAATAAAAACTAACATTTATTGAGTGCTTCCTGGGTTCCAAGCCTGCTCTAAGCATATTACAACTCTTACCTCATTTAATCTTCATGTTAATCCATTAAAATAGGTACCTTTTTAATCCCTATTTTCCAGTCTAGGAAAGTGAAATACACAGAAGTTAAACTAATTCACCCCAAACCACACATCACAAAGTGATGGAGCCAAAACTAGAAGCAAAATATATTGCTCCAGAGTATGTCCTTTTAATTGCTACATGTAATGCCTTTTTCCCTTGTTTTAAGAACTGGTTGCAGAAGAGGAATACAAGTCTAATGCATTTTAGAAAGATTTCCAATAAAGTTAACCAACCAATAAAAATGGAATCAAAAAGGAAGTTCTGGTTGATTAATTTAATGACGGTTCAAATAATCGGATGATCCAATTCCTGAGCTTCTCGTTTAATTGAGTTTCCACTGATTTCAGGCCATTCTGTTCAGAGAGAATTCTCATTCATGGGAAGTTAAATTTATCTTCATTGGTAAGAAAGGCAGCAAAACCTTGAAGGATGCTGCTAGAAAACTCTCCCTTTGAAGCATTATGCTTTTATCAAGGATTTGTGCTACAACTTTGAAGATTTTCTTTTGAGTGATATTCATAAGAAACCACAATTGTGCATAATTCAAATTTGCTAAGTAAGAGTCCTTCCATTTCAAATGTGTTTCTTAATGATTGAAGCAGACATTTTAAAAGCATTCTCCAGCTCTTGGTGTTATAGAAGTCCTAAGTCATCATCACTTCTCCTCTTTGTAGGATAGAAGATCCCCCAAGCTTGTAATTAATGAACCATTAAATTCAGGCATACGGATATGATATGGTTTTCAAATGGGAAAAATGGGAGTGATTAAACTTCAAAGTGATGACATTTTACCATATCTTCCTAATGGGAGGCACTCGGACAATGTCCTTCAAATGAATGAACTAATTTTTCTAACTAATTTTTGTTCTTTGAATGTCTTTAGCTCAGTAAATACTTAGAGTATCTTTATTTTCTTTCCTTCAAGTTCTATTTTTTTTTCTCTTATGTAATCTCCTACTCTAGGTCTTTATTTTTTAAGTACATGCTTATGTTTAGTTTGTGTGTGTTTGCTCAATCATTTCAGTCATATCCAACTCTTTGTGACCCTATGGATGGTAGCCCTGCAGGCTGTTCTGATTGTGGGATTCTCCAGGCGAGAATACTAGAGTGGGTTGCCATGCCTTCCTCCAGGGGATCTTCCCCATCCAGGGATCACTCTTGACAATTGTAAGGTTTTTAGTCCCGCCAGTCATTCTCTCATTCATTGCTCTTCTCTGCTTAAAGCAATGATTTTTTGTTCCTCATGACTCCTCCTTCCTTCTCCTGTTTGAACATCCATTTTATCTTCCTTTCTGAGCATCTTTCCACTACCCACATGCCCAACTGGCTTTCTCTTTTTAGTGAGAATACAACTAAAATATTACTGCCACCAGAAAACCATCCCTTTTACTAGTGACATGGTTTGAAAATTCAGATCCTCCAGGGATTAACTCTCATCCAGTGCTCCTGTTCCAACTCTTACACTTCTAACTCCTACACTCAAAGAATTCAATTTATAAAGTCAACAGTAATAAAAATTTTAATTTACTCATTTTCCAAAACTACTTATTTAGTATAAAATATCAATGTCCTCCAGCCAAAGACCATCTGGAATACTAAGATAATTGAACAAATTTGGGTTTATTGCCTCTCTGCAATCAGGAAGAACACACACCATTGGGGACTATGAAGCATTTTGGGAAGATTTCAGAATGGACGTCTATGATTTCTGAAAGTGTTAGGTGATTTGGAAGAGGGTTGAAGGCAGCATGGTTAATTACTGTCAGGAAGAGGGGGTAAATCTGTCATCCATTGTCTTTAACAATTCTTATCCTAGAAGGCAAGAAGACCAGACTAAGATTTAAGTGTGATTGATAAGGAGGCAGAAATCAGGACTTTCCTGGTGGTCCAGTGGTTAAGAATCCACCTGCCAATGCAGGGGACACAAGTCCCCTCCTTGATCTGAAAGAATTCCAGATGCTGAGAGGCAACTGTGCCCTCTCGTTGCAACTACGGAGTCCATGCACCTGGAGCCCGTGCTCAGCAACAAGAGCAGCCACTGCAAGGGAGAAGCCTGCGCACTGCAACTAGAGAGTAGCCCCTACTGGCCGCAGCTAGAGAAAGCCCATGTGCAGCAGCAAAGACCCAGTGCAGCCAAAAATAAATAAATACAAATGTTAAAGAAAGAAAAAGCAGCGATCAGTCCTACCAGTCTCGATGAAAGAATGTTTGGTCTGTTTTGTTTTGGACAATGTTTGCCTTTTGTCTGTGCTCAATCATGATTACAGAGTGGTCTTATTTTGTTTCAATCTATCCCCGGTCACAAAGTGGTCCTGTCTGATGTGTTTTTTTTTTTGCCAGACCATCTGTGGGCAACTGGACAACACTAAACCTAGCTGTGAGGGCCAGACCAGTTCCAGGCAACAACAAGACCTACTTAACAGCATCCGGCTACCAGGGCTGCTTTTCCCTTTCTCAAAAATATACTCCTTTCGTAAAACGTGAAGACATAGAATGCATTGGGAAGAAAATGAAAAGCTTCCTGGGAGTTTTTTTCTCCCAGAATGGGAATACCAGCGTGAGGGAGAGACTAAGAAAGCAAGCCACCATGTACGTGCTGGCTCTGCAGTGGAGTTCAGCTCTTGGCAGCGCTGAGTTCCTACAGCAAGGGAATATGAAAAGATAAACTCAGAGTTGCCCTCAAAAGCCAACTCAGCTCTGGTGGGAAAGAGAATAGGAACCAGGTTGCATTCAGAAGTTGGCGTGCATGTATGCTAAGTCGATTCAGTTGCGTCTGACTCTTTGCAACCCTACGAACTGTAGCCCCCCAGGCTCCTCTGTCCGTGCTATTCTCCAGACCAGAATACTGGGGTGGGTTGCCATTCCCTCCTCCACTGGAAGCTGGCATTCCAAGTCAAATGTCACATAGCTTAGAAGGCTCACATAGCTTAGAAGCCCAATAAAAAATCAAAATGAAGCAGGGAGCTCAAAGACGGTGCTCTGGGACAACCCAGAGGGATGGGGTGGAGAGGGAGTGGGAGTGGGGTTCAGCATGGGGGGGACACATGTGCACCCGTGGCTAATTCATTTCAATGTATGGCAAAAACCACAACATTGTAAAGTAATTACCCTCCAATTAAAATTAATTAATTAATTTTTTTTAATCAAAATACTTTTCCCACCAGATCTCAGTGGTGATTTCCACAAACACAACTGCTGAACACATAGTTAGCCAAAGCAGAAATAACTGCTCAGGAAAATGTAGAAAGCTTTCTCTGGAGTGAGTCGTGAGGAGTATTATTTTAACCTCTTTTTTTTTTTTTTTAATGTTGTTGCAATAGGAGATGTCAAACTCTCATGACCTGCTGAGGGCTTACCATGTTCAAATGAAAGGGTTAGAGCACCAGTTCATCTTCAGAACAGAATTAAGAAGAATCAGAAGTCCACCAAGAAGTGTATTAGAGCCATAAATATATCAAAGAAAACCCCAGTAATTGGGTCAGTTACAATAGTTCTGATTGGATTTTATCCTTGTTAAAACTGTTTTCTTTGGAATTCTTGATTTTGGAAAGATTGGGTTTGGGATTAAAATGGCAACTGTAAAATTTGTATTAGATTTGCAGAAGAAAATCGTTACTTTAAAAGAAGTCACTTGCAGTCTAGCCATGAACCAGAGAATCCCCTGTAGCACTGTCAGGCTGTAGGGTAAAAGTTTACACTGGAAGTGCCAGAGTTTAGAGAAATCCTGTAAAATGTGGGTTGGAATCAGTTTTCAGAGAAGATTTAGCTCACTTTAGAAGTCATATTTATTTGTTATAGAGTGATTGCTTGGGGTTCAAATAGGATTATAAACAGTCCTGAATATTGTTCACCTCACCTAGGACTGAAATGAGTTGTGTTTGGTGGCAAAAATCTTTTTTACATAATTGTATTAGTTTTGCCAAATATCAAAATGAATCCATCACAGGTATACATGTGCTCCCCATCCTGAACAGAATAGAATTTAAAAATCTATTTTTTAATATTTTAAATATTTTAATATTTTAATCTGTTAAAATATTTTCTCTGGCTGACCTGCACTGCCATGACTAAGGATAAGAATCTACATACTCTTCATTTTCTCATTTCTCAACTGTGAGTAGCAGAATTTATTAAATTATTGTTAAATATGATATGTTAGCAAGCATCCAGCTAAGTTTTCCTGGTTATTGCACAATCCTTCCATTTTCCTTCATTTAGAAAGAGGACTCCCCAACAACATCCCTGAAGAATGTTGGAATATTCAACACACATATACACATGCAAATATTTTATTTGTATTCATTTCCATCCTTGCATCGTTCTCTCAGTTCCAATTCTGTCCAAATCATTTCTACTCCTAAGAGTTCTCTCTCTTTTCTTTCATGAAACTTTATCAAAATAAATGTGAGCTATCTAATAATGACCCAGGTGAGACAGATACTTGTTATTTTATTCTAATATAGTTTGCAAATGTATATTATTATAATATAGTGGGAAGAAATTATGATCAAAGTTTGGCAGTCTTCTTTTGAAACATTAAATAAAGTGTGCAATTTGGGCAATAGATTGTCTCTGCCAAGAGAGAAAAAATCAATTATAAATGTTAAAAACACAACTACCTTCCTTTAATTTACAAGTGTTGTGCCTTTATTCATGTTATTCCATCAGTCTAGAGCACCATTGGCATAATCCTCTGCCTACTAACACCTTTAGAAGCTTTCCCTGATCTCCCAAAGAGAATCAGCTGTATTTTCACAGTACACGGCATACATCTCTACTTAACAAGAATGCAAGCCTTCTTTTCATATTATGCAAGTTAGCCACTTGCGTATTAGCTGCTTTCACCACTGAAGAACAGGAACACTGTTGTTCATAAAACAAACTGAGGCCTTAGCTGAGGATTAAGGATTTTGGTGGGAATGAGACAAAAGCAAAGAACTGTTAGGACTGGGGTACCAGGGAGCAATATAATGGAATTAGTTCGCATCGTTGTTGAGTGGGGCAAGTCACACGTGTATATTTCATGCATCGTCACCTCAGATGGTCTGGAATTGAGTTGAATTTAAAGTGTATAGTTCTTTTGAACACAATTAATATAGGTACAAAGATGCATTGTCAATTTTTGAATTAATAATTAAGAAGTATTTCTCTAGACCCATCTAGAATCAAGAATGAAGGTTGATTTTTGAATGATGCTAAAGCTGAAACTCCAGTACTTTGGCCACCTCATGCGAAGAGTTGACTCATTAGAAAAGACTCTGATGTTGGGAGGGACTGGGGGCAGGAGAAAAAGGGGATGACAGAGGATGAGATGGCTGGATGGCATCACTGACTCTATGGATGAGTTTGAGTGAACTCCGGGAGTTAGTGATGGACAGGGAGGCCTGGCGTGATGCGATTCATGGGGTCACAAAGAGTCGGACACGACTGAGCGACCAAACTGAACTGAACTGAATTCAGTAGGAGCTTACTGAGCATCTATCACTTCATCGGATGTTCTGCAGAGTATAAAAGTAATATAAAAAGCATTCCCTGACCTTGAGGAATTTGCAATCCAACCAAAAAGATAGAACATGTCCTGAGAAAATAATTTTGTTCCAGAGCAAAACAACACACGTTTGCGTGCCAAAATGAGTAGCAAATTAGTGCAATAGGAGTTTAAGAAACAGAAAAAAAGTCAGTATGTCTGGAATTGTCAGAAATGGCTATAAGACAAAGAAGAGAATTGGATTAACAGACTGATGGGTAGAATTTCAACATAAGCAGCAATCAGAGGAAGGAACTGAAAGGCAGAGAAAATAGCATGAACAAAACTTGGAAAGACTGATCATAGGCAGGTTGATAAGGAGTCAGAGAACTACCTGGCTGAGCGGGTAGTAGATTTGAACTGCAGTTCGAATTTAATTACGGTGAAACCTATTTAATTATGGTGAAAATCAAATGAGCATTATTAGGAATACTCTACAGAGTGAAGTAATAAAGAGAAAAACAAATATCATATATTAATGCATATATGTGGGATCTAGAAAAGTGGTACAGATGATCCTATTTGCAAAGCGGAAATAGGGACACAAACATAGAACAAATATATGGTTAACAAGGGGGAAAGCAGGTGGTGGGAGGATTTGGGAGCTGGGGATTGACATATATACTCTATCAATACTATGTATAAAATAGACAACTAATGAGAACATACTGTGTAGTGCAGGGAACTTTCCTTAATGCACTGTGGTGACTTGAGTGGGAAGAAAGTCCACAAGTGAGGAAATATATGCATACGTATGGCTGATTCATTTTGCTTATAGTAAAAACTGATGACTCAAATGGTGAAGAGTCCGCCTGCAGTGCAAGAGACCTGGGTTCAGTCCCTGGGTTGGGAAGATCCCCTGGAGAAGGAGATAGCAACCCACTCCAGTATTCTTGCCTGGGAAACCCCATGGACAGAGGAGTCTGGCAGGTTGGGGTCACAAAAGAGTCAGACATGACTTAGTGACTAAACAACAACAATACAACATTGTAAAGCAACTGTACTCCAATAAAAATTATGAAAAAATGAAAACCTTGTAAAATATCTAAACCTGTGAATGGGATAAACATGCCATCCCCAAAGTTGTGTTTTCAGTCTTCATCACAGAGTGATTATTTGACCTGAAAGCAGTTAGCTTCATCTTCCCACACGTACAGACCTTTCTCCTATATAAAGCAGCAACCTGGCCTATATAATGTACCTAATATTCCATAAAAGTGGCCAAAAGCAGAGACAAGCCAGATTTAGCCATAGCCTCAGGTAGCGTTTTCCCCACTGTGACTACAAAGATAGCAAGAGTCCTCATTTCAGAAGAGAAGTCCTCTAATTAAAGAATGATTTTAATTACTTTAATTAATATCCTAATATTATGCTTTTGTCAAGAGAATCAGAGAACAAGTATTCCATTTGGTCAAGGAGTCTTACAGAAGACAGAAATGAATAATTAATGTTGTTCAGAATTGTTAAACTTAATTCAGTATACATAGATGTAGAGCTAGTAATTAGTTTCAAGAAAAAATAGATCATTGACTCAAAAAAAAAAAAAAACCCTTGCCTTATACTTAAATGTACTCTTTAAAACCCTTTCTAATCATTAGGATGAACATATCTTTCCTGACTGGAGACCCAAAAGAAATAACATTGGAGAAGGAATAGGTTTTATACTGTGGACAAAAAGAACTCCAATGCAATAACAGTTGATAATTAATAAAAAAAAGAATTCCCAAGAAGAATGAACCAATGTGTCTTTTAAATAAAAAATTAGCATTTATACCATTAAACCTATACATACTGTAGTCAAATTAACTATAAAATGAAAATTCTTAGATACCCATAAAAGAGGTTTTGGTAAATGTGAACTTACCTATAAAGTTTTGTTGGCTGGGAAAATATTTAGCTGCATATAATAGCCTCAATCACAGTGGCTTAACCAAACAGAGATTTTGTTTTCTTTAAAGAGAATTCAAGAGGAAAGTAGGCCTTGGCTTCATGATGCCATTTAGAACAAAGTCCCTTCTGATTTTCTAATAAGCATCCTTAGATGACTTCCAATTGCATTGCATTGCCCAGAAGTACATCATGTGAACCACCCCTAGCTGAAAGGCAGGCTGAGAAATATAGTTTTTAATTGTGTGCATTGCAGCTCCAAATAAAACTAAAAAAGAAGTAGAAGCATTATAGAGACCAATTAGCAACTCTTTTCAACAACACAAAATCAGTGATTATGCTAAAACCCTAAGCATTACAATAGGTTTGTTAAAACACTGCTAAGTGAATTGGGTAACACATAGCTCCAATATCCAGGGGCCACACAAGTCTATTTTCTAGGATTGCTTAAACTAGGTCATTTTGTGCCTTTAAACTACATTTCTCTCTAATGAATTTCTTGGAGAACAGCCCAAGCACAGCTTGTATCCATTCATAGAGAATGTTTGTTTGTAGGGTTGATAATCCTACAAGAGCAAGAGTGATCCATGAAGATTTCCAGTCAGTCAGAAAGTTTCCAGTTGTTATTCCTGGGTGATAACTGACAGAGCTAATCCAGAGAAGTGGAAAAAAGGGTTAATTGAAAATATGGTATCATACTTTTATTTCCCAGCTGCTTTCTCTCTGTTATTTTAGTAAAGAAGCAAGGGGTAGTATCTTAAGAATTGTCAAGCTCCTAAAAAAAAAAAAAAAGCTCAGTATCTAACTGTATCTGGCACATAATAGGTGCTCAAGGAATAGTTCTTGAATAAACCTTTTATCTGTTTACCCTTATCAAAATGTGTACAGAAACTGGTTAAAAAGAAGCATTCTCCACCCACTTTAATGGAACAGTCAAACATTCAGTCATCACCCACTCTTTGTGAATAAAAGCTCTCTGAGGAACTGCTTGCTATGATCTCTCCCCGAGAAGGACTTATTCTGTATTTTGTGTGACCTGGCAGATTTTTTCTGACTCACATCCAATGTTAGTTAATCAAATCTATAGGAATTGGTTTCTAAGCCATTTGGCTATCAAGCAGATTATTAACATTGTAAAATCAATTTAAAGCCATTTTCAAGTGTTTAAAATCCCCTTAAAATTTCTCAAATCAGCATATAAGTCAGTTTGAGATGGAGCTTGGGGACTATCAGTCAATACATCAGTTGATCAAGCACTGAATTTATGTTAAGCAGCATTTAAAGATGGGTGAATAAGAGCCCCTGCCCTTGATGACTTATGATCCATTTAGAGAGACAATATGTGTGTGGGGGTTGGGGGGGGGAATCATGAAATAGTGTCACACTGCATTTATAATTTGTCAAATTAATAGGAGAGACAGTAAATGATTCTTTTTTCCCAGAATACCGATTAGTTTGGACTTGACTAAAATAGAAACATGAATCAAATACATCCTGGTATGTAACTGAAATTTGAGACCTTGATAGGAGAATCACAGCACTTTGAAGATTAGAGTGTGACATACTGGTTAGCATAGATAAGCTATAAAGAATCCACTTGAACCATAGGAAGCAATGAAAACAATTGTTCTTTTCCTTCTCTCTTTAAATTAGGTCATGGAACGAAAGGAGTATTTGAGCTTCTATCTGGATGGCGGAGAACCAAAGAGAATTTGCCCTTCAAAGACAGGGTAGCAGATGCTTATTCGGACGTGATGGTGACCTATACCATGACCAGCTCCCTGTACTTTATCACCTTTGGCATGGGTGCCAGCCCGTTCACCAACATAGAGGCTGTGAAGGTCTTCTGTCAGAACATGTGCGTCTCCATCCTGTTGAACTACTTCTACATTTTCTCCTTCTTTGGCTCCTGTCTGGTCTTTGCTGGCCAACTAGAGCAAAACCGCTACCACAGCATCTTTTGCTGTAAGATCCCTTCTGCAGAATACCTGGACCGCAAGCCTGTGTGGTTCCAGACAGTGATGAGTGATGGACATCAACAGACATCCCATCACGAGACGAACCCTTACCAGCACCACTTTATTCAGCACTTCCTCCGTGAACATTACAATGAATGGATTACCAATATCTATGTGAAGCCATTTGTGGTCATCCTCTATCTCATCTATGCCTCCTTCTCCTTCATGGGGTGCTTGCAGATCAGTGATGGAGCCAACATCATCAATCTACTAGCCAGTGATTCCCCAAGCATTTCTTATGCCATGGTTCAGCAGAAATATTTCAGCAACTACAGCCCTGTGATAGGATTCTACGTCTACGAGCCCCTCGAGTACTGGAACAACAGTGTCCAGGAGGACCTTCGGAGACTCTGTAGTGGGTTCACTGCAGTGTCCTGGGTGGAGCAGTATTACCAGTTCCTGAAAGTGAGCAACATCAGTGCCAATAACAAGAGTGATTTTATTAGTGTCCTACAAAGTTCGTTTTTAAAAAAGCCAGAATTCCAGCATTTTCGAAACGATATCATCTTCTCCAAGGCAGGAGATGAAAGCAACATCATTGCTTCTCGCTTGTATCTGGTGGCCCGGACAAGCAGAGACAAGCAGAAGGAAGTCATAGAAGTGCTGGAAAAGTTGAGGCCTCTGTCCTTGTCAAAGAGCATCCGGTTCATCGTGTTCAACCCCTCCTTCGTGTTCATGGACCATTACAGCTTATCTGTCACCGTGCCTGTTCTGATTGCAGGCTTTGGTGTCCTCCTGGTGTTAATCCTGACTTTTTTCCTAGTGATCCACCCTCTGGGAAACTTCTGGCTAATTCTTAGCGTCACCTCAATTGAGCTGGGCGTTCTGGGCTTAATGACACTATGGAACGTCGACATGGATTGCATTTCTATCTTGTGCCTTATCTACACTTTCAATTTTGCCATTGACCACTGTGCACCACTGCTTTACACATTTGTACTAGCGACTGAGCACACCCGAACACAATGTATAAAAAGCTCCCTTCAAGAGCATGGGACAGCCATTTTGCAAAATGTTACTTCTTTTCTTATTGGGTTGGTCCCCCTCCTATTTGTGCCTTCGAACCTGACCTTCACACTGTTCAAATGCTTGCTGCTCACCGGGAGTTGCACACTTCTGCACTGTTTTGTTATCTTACCTGTGTTCCTAACCTTTTTCCCCCCTTCTAAAAAGCACCACAAGAAAAAGAAACGTGCCAAACGAAAGGAGAGAGAGGAAATTGAATGCATAGAAATTCAAGAGAACCCTGATCACGTCACTACCGTCTGAAGGGTGTAGACTAATGGATTATTTTTCTTTTCCAGTATTGCACAATGATGCAGGGCCGATAAAGCTCAGACCTCAGCTGCTTGGGCTGGCCAGGGGTAACAAGGCAAGTCAGATGAAGAGTGAATTATTTATAACACGTCAAGGTGTCCACTTCCGGGGGGCAAGAGGGACTCAAAGAAGGGTAAAAAGCTCTTTGAAACCTTGTTCTCCACTAAAGACAAGTTTCTGGATGTGATCTTAAGAGCTCTTCCAAGGAACGGACAAATCGACGGAGTGTTAGAAGGCCAAAGGAACAGCTACTTTTAAAAATAAAATGCTTAGGAGAGATGGAGTAGGGAAGATGGGGGCCTCCAAATAGCAGAGAAGACTTCAGAAACGTCAAAATTGCCGTGGCACTTTTCATATTTGTTTTTTGAATAGGTTGGTCAAAGGAAACCTGTGCATTTGGGAAGTACACGTCTAATCCTGTCTAAACCAAAGGACTTCCCGACTCATTTTACATGTACATATATATGTATATATGGCATATATACATATACATAGATTTGTCTTTAGTGTACATCGATGTCTGTGTGGAGGGAGGTGCCCATTTGCAGGTGGGCTGGGCTTTCTTTAGAGAGTCCAATCAGCCTTAGCCAAATCTAGATATGTTAATGGCCACTCTACATCAACTCAAGTGGTGCAGCAGCAAGAGCATTTTTCAACTGTGCTCTAGGCAAAATAAACAGATATGGGCCCATTAGATTCATACACCATGTTGTCAATCTTTGAGATTCTTGCTTTGGGTGACTTGGCAAAAAAACACAAAAGGCATTCAAATTCATTGCCGTGGGGGCAACGTTTCAAATCTCATGTTAATGCTAAATAGTTACTATGGCTTTTTATTGGCTTAAAATGGTTCTCTGTATTTGGGAAGGCTGATTTAGCTGCTTTTAGGGAGCTCACCCACTGCAAATGAGCATGTATTGTCCATACAAATGTGTATAAGGGTGCACAAGTGTGTGTGTGAGAGAGAGAGAGAAAGTCAAGGTATTCCATGGTTACAGTATTCTCATTTTAGATGGTGAAAATATACTGCCTTGGAATATAGGTAATGAACATAGGAGAAAGTGAATGTAACTCGGAAAGTTGTTGCAGAATGAAATAGAGTAAATGAACGATCGCCACCCATCATGTCCCCTCAACTGGTTCTTAGTGTTAAAAAAAAAAAAAAAATTCTAATCCTATAAAGTCTAGTGTGTTCCTTGCATTAATATTTGGAACATTAACCCAGGCCACGGTCACCACAGTAGTGGTCTCTATAACTACTGCAGTATTGTTATGTAGCTTCTTGCGATATCATTTTTTTTGTGACCTGAAAAGTGCTTGTCGGTTGGCCTGCCTCCTAGGGTGATTGTTGCTCTCCATGAGTGACATAGTAACTGTAACTGCTGCTGAATTCTCTCTCAAAAAAAGTACTGAGGTAAATGTTTTCATTGCGTTAAAATTTACAACTGCTCCCCAGCAGATAGACTCAATCTGTTGGGTGCTTCCTTGGATGAATGCTGTGCTTCCTGTCACAGAAAATTACTAGAAAATGCCTTTTCCCATGTCAAGCTGTAAAATCAGTTAATTTTCAGGTAGGACTTCACAAATGTCCAATGATCATAAAATCTGCTAGTCAATTCTTTTAACTGGAAGAGCACTACTCTCTGCACCAACTCTGGTTGCATAATTTAAATGAATTTAGAATATTAAAATCTCTAACAAACAAACAAAAAGCTTCTGGACTCAGGTTCAGAAAAGAGATGCAAACCATTCCATTCTGATTTCAGTGTTTTTTAAAAAAAAATGAAATTGGTAGCTGAATGAAGTAATGAAACAACCAAATGAGCATACTTTTACAAATGAAGGATTTACCTGAATATTAAGGGAAAGGAGAACTGTTTCTTTACGGTTTCTTTTTAGTTAAATGAAAAACATTTAACTAAATTTCATTTTATTAAATGGGGAGTTTGTTTCATCCTACCTTGAGGTTATTGAGTTTCTATTGGAAATGATCCATGTCTTCTCGATTGTGTTCATGTGGGGAAAATAGCAATAGATGGAGTATGGAAAATACTTGCCATGACATAAGATTACTGTTCATACATTATGTGTAATGTCACATTGCAGATAAGTCTAACCTTTTGCCTCCTGAGCTGCTCTGCTAGGATGAACTGGTATTTGACACTAGCAGACCTATAGACCTTGGTCTTATATCTGAAAGGGAAGTTTTTGAGGCATTGAGTGTTTGGATGGAGGAGACAGGACTCTTCTTTCACAGTTGACTCATCATTTGTGAAGATTGGTTTTACATTCTTTTCAAAAGATGGGAGGTCATCAGCTGAGAAATCCCATTAGCTATCAGTCCATTTCTTTGTAAACTGTGCCATACTCCATTACTTTACCAACTTTTAAAAAAGCTTGCTTATTTGAGTCATTTTTTCTTCTTAATTACCTTAGACAATTCCACATGCAAAGAAGATTGGCAGATTGGTTTATAAAGAAAAGATCAAGCATGCCAGTTGCCAAATGCATGTGGGAATAGTGGTATAGCTACCCCACCACTGGGGCAGTTCTAATATCATGCCCCCATCATTGAGACAGTCTCTATTTGGACAGGGAAAACAGTTCTTTTTTAGGTTAGATCTTCAAGGATCAAAGTGACTAAGAAAAATATGAATTTCTCATCGTTCAAGTGACTAGAGGTGTGGAATTTTGGAAGGGACATTATCTTTTCCAGGACACCATGGTACTCTTTAGTGAACTGCAGCAATAATTTATTGAAATGGAATTTCTTGTTCTGGAAGAGTTAATATACCACACAAAATGCCCTAACTTAGTCCTTGGAAGCTATTTAAGTCTAGGAAGAATGTAGAATGTAACTGAGCATCGTCTGACCTCCCAACCTCACTGTGAAACAGACATTTCCAAGAATTCCATTCACTGAATGCCAAGATGAATCCTAAAATAGATCATGATTTGCAAGTGACACCAAATCTCTGCCGTTATCAGTAGCTGGTGTGCAACTCTTCAAGTTTTTCGAGTTTACTCCCACTGTCCTTAGTCCATTTATGAAATATTGATGGTGTTCAAATTAGGAACTTTTCTACTTCTAGAAGATGACCTATCGAGTCCTAGAAAAGAAGAAAGCTATGGGAAATATCTCAGATGTGTAGAATATTTTATTTTGCTGAAACATGGTTTTTCCCTTAAAGTGAGAGAATTTTAAAGTCTCAAAAACCAAAGTCCAAACCCTTTCTGAATTTAAACTGGAATGTGGATTTGTTTCCTCCCACTGGAATTTAAATATGAATTAGAGAGAACTGTAAGAGCTGCACTGTCCATGATGGTTACTAAAGCTTCAAAGAGGTACTCACCTAAATGATAGAAAAGAGATTTGGCTAACAGATTCTTTCCCTCTTATTCGTTAAAGATAATCATATGCCAACTTAGACCTTGCACAAGTTTTTTAAATGAAAAGTATACTTAAATGTCATCCCATGAATTCTTTCAGGGACCAGTGAACCTCTTTGAAGGTTGTGCACGAATATTCTATGAAAGAATTATCCTCCACTGTGGCTGTGTCATGTGAGTGTTCCTTTCCCATTTTATTCCTATTTATTTCCACGGACTTTTTGGTTTTACCTTGTGAGATTAGAAGAAGAATTATGATAAATGAAGCTCCTGTGATGCCCTAATAGCCATTCTTGATTGTTGAATTCAAGAGGATGAAAGCTTTGTCCATTTTGTAATTACCCATTGCACTTTCCCATAACAAGCTGATCCTCCTAGGCTTGTGGTTAGAGCTAGGGATTAACTATTGCCATTCAGAATTACATGTATTTTTTATAAGTTGACTGTAAATATTATAATTACAGTCATATATTTTTATGACCAAGTAGTTATGAATGCCTAGCACTATGCATGCATTGTTACTAATAGTACACAGACTTTTAAAGACACTATTTTCATGGTTATTGCAACTTTTAGTAAAATTCTATCACCTATTCATAAATGCCTTGTAGGTTTTGGTCCCAAGGACCTAAAATTTATAGAAATTTCCATCCCAGGAGGAACAGTTTAAAAACTGCCCTCCCTGGGTGTCAATGGCAGCAACCTCTTCTAGAATGTCCTCTGGAAAATCCTGGAGAGTACGTCTGGCTTCCAGGTAAAGGACACAGCAGATTTTATGTTAGTCAGTAATTAAGCACACCTTAGTGTCCTGTGTTTGCTAATCTCAAAGTGAACCATGTCATGCCTTGAGAATGGAATTTAGGTGTTGTCTCCGGTAAACTGGGGAACTCAGTCATTCCCTTGACCTCTTTCTAGAGGAATCCTTCTGTTCAGTCTATTTTGTTGATGTTTGCAAATGGTACTGATAATCCTTTCAAATGTGAGCCTGAAAACTGTCATTTATACCAAAATAGACTTAGGAGCACTTTCATTCCCTTTAAAAACAAACAAAGCAAAGACACTTCTTGCCTTTTCTGTCTTACAAACAACAACAAAAAAAAATGGTGACAAATTTTATGACACTGACTCAAAACCTATCCAGCACTGAATTGGCATGCCCTTGAAATCTCCCCATCTTCAATCTAAATATAAAACTCAGCATCATCACTGTGGTGCAGGCATTTATCCCAATCTTTTAAGCAGTGATCTGCCAAAAGGCTGTAGAGAGGGGAAATGAGCTAAATATTTTTCTACTGGTTTGTCTTCAGAATTATGACAGCAAATATATTTACCAAATGAGAGCAGTGAAATCATGAATGAGGACAAAAAGCCTGTTTGCATCAGGTTCCGCACAGAAGGGACTATATATAGATATCACAACAGCAAATTGCTTTGATTTCTAAACTAAATGGCCAAGGTTTGATCTACCATCACGTTTTAGTTGGAAGGGCGAGGATGTTGTTCTGTGCTTGAAGTGTTGTGGAACTAGATCAGGCAGCAACTGAAATAAGATTGAAAGGATATTGAGAAATAATATCTCATGCTTAAAAATTAAGATGTCTATACACTGGGCAGAGAACAGGTGGGAAAATTCCATATATTTTACAGTTTAAGATATAGCACAGAGAACTGCATGGTGCCTCAAAACTATAGATTCTTAACTGCTAGCAAAATTGAACAAATACCAACAAACTCCATTTGAAGATTACCTTCTCATTTGTCGGAATCATAACCTGACCTTTGCAGGTAAAGTGCTCCTGAATTTCCAAGCATGAATCAGAACCATAGATCATTTTGTGAATGAAAGTGGGATACTAGCCTGTCTCCTTGAAGACAAGCTTCCAGTTAGTACCCAGATAAGCATTATCTGGGCAGGCTGTTGGCATTGCTCTGACTTTGTGCATCTTTGACATATAATGAATATTTTGTTGACGTTTTCTCTGTACTCAATTAGGGCCTCTCTGTTGCTGCTAGAGAAGTTCCTTGCTTTTCTCATGATATGGAAAATGATTCAAAGAGAAAGCACATGCATGTGTATTTAGTTGGGTCTGACTCTTTGGGACACTTTGGACTGTAGCCCACCAGGCTCCTCTGTCCATGGGATTTCCCAGGCAAAAATACTGCGGTAGGTTGCCATTTCCTTCTCCGGGGATCTTTCTGACCCAGGAAGATCCTCATTGCAGGTGGATGTTTTACTCGCTGAGCCATCAGGGAACCCCAAAAGAGAGAATTATATAGGGTTAAAAAATCAGATACCGGAATAGTATAGCTGACTAGTCTACAGATAATATCAAATATCTTCTGCAGCTCTAAAGATGTTGTCAAGATCAAATGGGCTTACTCCTTCAATTGTGAAGCTCTAAAAGCTAGAGATTTTTTTTAATATAACAAAGTATTTATTAAAAATTATTACTAATTTTCACTTTTATAAATTATGTAAAGTCAGTCCCTACTATTTTTCCCAGCTGAAGTTTTCCCTAAGAAAGTTCTTATGGGTCATACTATTTATGAAGTCTTAAAAATCAGAAGGAAACTTCAGAAACAAAAAGATAAGAACACCTACTGGTTACGTGTGGTTCCTGCTCCATGTCGCTATAGCATGGCTTCACTTCCCTCTATTTCCATAGTCATTAGAGCATTACACGAAGGGCTCTGTCAAACCAGTGGAGAAATAAGAACTTTAATGCTTTGGACAATTTCACTGAAGAATATCCTAGGAGGAGCTAGAAAGACTGTCATCAGTAAGGGACAAGGGAAAAGTATTATAAATGTGTTACCTTTCAGTCTTGTATAAATTTACTAACTTGCATTTTTGTACAGCCAACCTGCAGTATGTTGTGGGGAACATCTAGGTTATTTCATGTAAAACAGTCAACAGAATCTCTCCCTGGAAACTGAAATAGTAATACCTTCCATCATTCTGTTTGGTTCACTGGTTATTGGTAGACACAAGAAAGCTGGAAGAAAACCAAACTATCATATTCCTATATGCTCTGCTGTGGTATGCGGCATCTCTTTTGAGGGAGAGTCAGGAAATTCTGGCACCTTTTTTTCTCAAACATAAAATGTGCTAGATGCTGATAAATTAGACTTTAAACTCACCAGTGCAAGTTATCTCAAAGTTTTGGCAGAGTTTAAGCAACAATTTTATTATACTTCCCCATTAATTATGCATATTTTTCAGCAATAGATTTTCTTGCTCTTAAATAGGAAATCTGTCTCAGTTGAAAAGGGCAGCGATCTCTCCAAGCTACCTCAAAAGGGTACTAAAAGACAAAATGGCAGGCAACCTTTGATTAAATGGCAATGTGTTAAAGCCACAAAGCAATATTATTTGTCAGCTCTTCTTGATGCTCTTTTCCTTTGTAAATTTAGACTAGACTAAATGTGAAAGGGATACCCTACGTGCAGTTCTACTTGTGCATTCTGATTACTAATATTCATTTATATGAAATCTCTCAGGACTGTTGTCTGGTATCTCTCTGCAGACATCTCAAAACGTGATTCAGAAAGAGAGCAACCTGACATTGCCTATGAGGCAGTGGTCCACATAGTGAGTGCACAATCAAATAATCTGTGGAATCTTCAGTAAAAAATCCAAGTGCACTTCTTATCAATGGAGGGAAAACTCTTATTTGTTTGCCCTAAGCAAACAGAAAGAGATGAAGTTGCCAGTATTTGGCACTGCGCTTGGGTTTTCTTTTTCACTAAATGCCATTACTATTATTTTTAGCTAAATTGGAGTTCTGAAACAGAAGTCACTTCTGGAAACATTAGAATTAGTGAAGAGAAAACTGTTAGTAAGAAACACTCTCCACTCATGCATAGACAATTTGTAGGAATGAGAGTTAACGTTGAGGACTTTTATTTCCTTTCTTTTCCTAAAACAAAAACCCACTTGCTCTAAATCCTAGCTAATCAAATGCTAATTTCTGTAACAAAATAAAGGATAATGATAGAAAGTGTGAAACTGTGAGACTCTAATGTCTTATCTACATACTTATCTAATGGCAAACCAGCATTTTCAGACATATTTCTCTGTAAGAACATTCTTTTGTTTAATATTCTTTGACATATAGATTCTTACCACCTGTTGTTCATGAAAACAACCTCACTTATCACTTCTAAAATAGTGCAAAAAAACTAATAAGCCATTTAAAGCTCTCTTCTCTGTAATTCTGTATCTTGGACTCTAAAACTAAAGCTCTTTTTTTTTTTTTTTTTTCTTTTTTTCGTTTTTAAAGCGTTGAGTTTATTTTTTTTTTAATTTTATTTTATTTTTAAACTTTACATAATTGTATTAGTTTTGCCAAATATCAAAATGAGGAAAGTTTAAAAAAGAATTCTGAACAAAAACGTCAATGTCAAAAAAAATATGTATATTTCCTAAGTTGTATTCTCATTCCAGCATATCTTCAAAATCAGGAACTGCCTGAATGCCCAGTTTTTAAACCTCACTAAGAAGCAAGAATTTCCATGTGAGTCTTCAAAAGTCTCCAAATTCCCTGAATTTGGTCTGTCATCAAAATTTATCTCAGTTCTATCTAAGCAAAAAAATAATTTATAAACCAGATTTTTCTGACTATAATAAAAATAAAGAAATAGCAAATTATTACCCATAGGTTTATGTGTGCAAACATATATTTAATAATTAATCTCCTAACTCAATCAAAGGACATTATGTTGCAAATGTTCCCTTGTTTATTTCATTGTTTTCATACTTTGTGCACAGAGATATAATAATTTTAATTTTCTCAAGATTACTTTGTTTAGGAACTATGTGATCTGAAGTCTAAAGGTAAAAATCTTAAGAAAAATAACACAGTCTTAGCTACTTGCAAAAATGTCAACTCAGTTATATTTATTATAATACCATTAGGCAAAATTATTCACAGTATTTCTGGCTATGTTGACCTTTTATTTTATAAGTGTTCATTAACTTCACCAGTTCTTTCTAGGTCACGGTCTCACATGCTTCTAACTAGGATATTCGTAGACTCACTTTCTTCACTTTCATTTCTTATTGCTAATATTAAATGCCCCACAGAATGTCATGTTCCATGACCTCTTCCTCTAACCTCAGTGAGATCCTGGGGCTCCCTATTCTTTAGAGAAAGATTCTTCTAGGCTAGGAATTAAACTTCTTAAATATAACATCCCATGACATCATAGTGTAACATAACAACTATACTTCAATCTTTTATTGAATTACAGGTTAAGAATTATAAAATTTACCCTTTAAAAATATAATACATGCATTTAAAATAATACCATGATAGTATATATCAAGGATTCCTACTTGGTTAGGCTAAGGTTTGAAGCAAACACAAGATACCTTGGCATTCTTGAAACATATATTTTATAAGTCTCTAAGTTTACAAATATCTTTATAATGTGTAAATCACTGAAGTGTTACTGAAATAGATGGCCTTTGTGTGCATGCCTGCATGCATGCTAAGTTGCTTCAGTCGTGTCCAACTCTTTGCAACCCTATGCACTGTAGCCCCCCTGGCTCCTCTGTCCATGGGATTCTCCAGGCAAAATTACTGGAGTGGGTTGCCATGCCCTTCTGCAGTGGATTTTCCCCACCCAGGGACTGAACCCACACCTCATGTCTCCTGCAATGGCAGGCACTTTCTTTACCACCTGGGAAGCCAGATGGCCTTTCAGGCAATAGTACTGAAATGGATTTTAATTTCCTTCTCCAGGGGATCTTCCCAACCCAGGGCTCAAACCCGGGTCTCCCACATTGTAGACAGATGCTTTACCATCTGAGCCACCAGGAAGTCCTAAAGATCCCTAATAATTGTATTAACTTGAAATCTAAAGTAATTTATCATCAGTTCAAACAAATTCTGTCTAAAACATCTCACTTCATTCAGTTTAGTTGCTCAGTTGTGTCCGACTCTTTGCGATCCCATGGAATGCAGCACGTGAGGCCTCCCTGTCCATCACCAACTCCCAGAGTTTAAATGCATGTCCATTGAGTCGGTGATGCCATCCAACCATCTCATCCTCTGTTGTCCCCTTCTACTCCTGCCTTCAATCTTTCCCAGCATCAGGGTCTTTTCAAATGAATCAGCCCTTCGCATCAGGTGGCCAAAGTATTGGAATATCAGCTTCAATATCAGTCCTTCCAATGAACACCCAGGACTGATCTCCTTTAGGATGGACTGGTTTGATCTCCTTGCTATGCAAGGGACTCTCAAGAGTCTTCTGCAATGCCACAGTTCAAAATCATCAATTCTCCAGCACTCAGCTTTGTTTATGGTCCAACTCTCACATCCATACGTGACTACTGCAAAGCCATAGTTTCTTCACATTTTATTAGAGTAGGAACATTAACTACAAAAGTTTCATCCAATCAAAAGTTTTCTTACCATGTGAGAACTCAGAGCTGGGGCTCAGAGAGTGGTACCCAGGCTTACAGACAAAGCACATCCCTCAGGCTGCACATAATACAGTTCCAGATCTGGATAAAATTATTCATGAACTGTCAGCATCATTGTCAAGCCGTTAAAGCCAAGAACATTCTATCTTTGAATACCAAATCCACTGTATATAATGAATAATGTAATGTCATTTCAGGGAACACATGGATAACTGATATTTTACCAGGTTTAACCTGATGTGAAAATTATACTGAATTAATAATCCATAACCCACTTCCTCATAGCTCAGTTGGTAAAGAATCCACCTGCAATGCAGGAGACTTGGGTTCGATCCCTGGGTTGGGAAGATCCCCTGGAGAAGGGAAAGGCTACCCACTCCAGTATTCTGGCCTGGAGAATTCCATGGACTGTATAGTCCATGGGGTCACAAAGAGTTGGACATGACTGAGCGACTTTCACTTTCACTTCAATCCACTTCAGAACTTTTGTTATTGCAGATTTCATTAGTGACATCATTTGCATAAATAACCAGAGAACTCTAATAACATTTCATGTTATCTAGCATTTCATATTTTTTCAAACAAGATGCCCAGAATTTTGTCTGGAAATATTTGATATACTCAGTAGCCATTTCCTATCCAGATTTAATATTTCAATCAGTAATTTATTTTGCATTTATCCTATTCAATTTTTTTCTAAAATAATTTTCCTTAGAGTAATTAAAACATGTTTCCTTTGGTAAGAATGGGCATGTCTAGAAAGGAGTGAAATAAGAACTTGGCAAAATTAAGCTGGACAGGTGAACATATCTGCAGGAGGTAAAGTTTAGGAAAAGAATCACTTATTTATATGTGCAACAAATTGAAATCGCCTACTGCTTTTTCCCCAGCTTTACTGAGATACAATTGACAGATAGCATTATGTAAGTTTAAGGTGAACTGTGTGTTGATTGGACACACTTGAATGTTGCAAAATGATTACCACCCTTGGATAAGTCAACACCATCACATCGCATGATTACCATTTGTTTTTGTGGTTAAAACATTTACAATCCCTTTTCTAATAATAGTCTGTCATATCACAATTTAAATTTTATCATAACACGTCTTCCTGTCTGATATAGTTTATGTTCGCTTTTTTTTTTTTCCTATTGCTTTTAATAATGGCAGCTGATGTGGCAAAGAGTAGATCATACAGGTCCTTCCACTTAGTGGATACTCACTATTTATTTGGTGAAAAAAATAAATTAAAAATTACTTGCCTCTGACTTGTCTGCCTGTGACCAAATGAGAAGTGAGTTATTGAACAATCTCAATCTGTGAGAGCTGATTTATGAATGTCTCTGGAATTCTCTTGTACAGCTGGTTACATGGGAATAAGGCCCCATTTAAGGGAAGAATTTCAGGTATGTCAAAACTCACTAGCCTTTCTAGTAAGTTGAAATGCTAGAACCTAGAGCTTTACACATCTTAATAGTGAAGTAGAAGGGAATGTGATTTGACATGAAGTAAAATAACAAAGGACAGGGATAGGGGATGATTTTTTAAAAAAAGCTAAAAAACAAATGCAGAATTTCTTAAGAGGGAATGCAACAGCTAAACTAAATTTTATAAGTATAATAAATGTTGAAAATGAATGAGATCTTTGGTCTCAATATTGTAGCTATTGAACTTGATATATGCCAGACTGAGGATGTATTTTTAGCCATTGTCTAGTGAAAGCAATGGCGTTCACTAAGAAATTCATTAAGAAAATCCACCACCATGAAACACCCCAAAGGGCCCCCCCTCAGTCATACAAATATGATAAAGAATTGCTGAAACTTATATTAGTCACATCCAAAATGCCTCTAGAAGTAAAAGATCTTTTAACTTATGTTCCAATAGTTTTTCTTTACATATTATATCTAAATATTTAGAGAACTCAGGTTTTTTTAGAAAGAGGAAGCCATAACTAAAAGTTCACAGGGACAGAAAATAATTATTGATTGGAAGAAAGTTTTCAACAACTGAAACTTAGAGCATTTACCTTGGAGCTTGGAAAGTAAAATGGCATAATGAACCAGCCATATCCCTCACTAATTCAGCCAACAAACATTTAGTAAGCACTTTTAATATGCCAATTAATGGGCTAAGTCCTATGCTAGGGTCAAAAAAATGTTCAAATAATTCAGAGGAACATTTTAATGTCTTTTATAAAAAGAGGAAAGTGACTATTTGCTTTAATCCAACAGTTTTATTATGAAACATTGGTAAGACCAGAATTATCAATTACTCACTGTTATCCTAATCTAAAAATTGTTCAATATTTTTAGACAATGTTTGTCTGCCATAATAAATATGGCAGTTACTTTATTAATTGTTTCGTTTGCTGTAAGTGAGTGCTAGATGAGTTTGGAACAAAATGATAAAAAAGCCAGGACAGGTTAATCAATAGATTTGTGTTATTTACAATGCAGAAGATAAAACCTTTGAGGGCGTAAATCCTTTTAATCGCTATTAATAAACTAAAACAAGTTAGTGACTAAAAGTATAAACAAGTTCTAAAACTCATAATTTCATCCAAAAGGGGGAAAAGCTGATAAATAGACCAGTTAGGCCAAAACTGAGGCAGATAAGAAAAAAACCCAAAGAAATAAAAAAAGGAAAAATTGTTTTATGCAAAAGCATTACCAAAGAATGTTAATGAGGAATCATTCCTGCCCTGTTGCCACCTCCGCTCACTTTATCCAGTGTGACAATGACTAAGACATATTCAGAAGGATGGCTCACAGAAAGGAGAAATCCTGACTAATTTGTGAAAGAAGAGTCCATCTATGTATGGAGGGACAGCTTTTCTCTCTTCACTTGAAGCTCCAAAACGCTGGTCTAGTTGAAAATTTAGCACTGGGAGGACTGTGAGATCTCAAGCTTTGGACTGAGATTAATCTGAGATTTATATTTTCCACTAACATAATGATTTGAGAGGCATCAAACAGCATCTGCTTTTCTTCTCTGTTCAACTGGGCCTGGATATGTCATTTATTTATCCATTGAATTCTACTCTCTTCGTAGAGTAGAGAGTAGTGAAACTGGTGAAAAACGTGTATAAAATTATTTTAAGTCTAAAAAATCATAAAGACCTTACCACAAGAGAGATAATTCATTTTTATGAAAGTGTTTTATCTTTTTTAAGTGTTTTATGAAAGTGTTTTACCACTCTTTGTCCATAACCTAAGGAAGTAATCTCAAGCAAATGGCAAGTGATTCAAATAACTTAGTCGTCTGGTGGACTTTTACTCAGTAGCTTAAATATCCAATATATTTGTAATCCTCTGCTCCATTGACAACCCTCATCCTGCTTGGTAACAGTATCTTGGGGAACTGGAGATATAAATTCAGAGGAAAAAATTATAGTTGATGGCAGACTAAAGGAGAATGGATAGCAGTACTATTATAAAGAAAGAAAGACCCCATTTTCTACAAGGCACAAGAGAAGAGTCTACAAATTCATAATCCCTAGATTAGGATGGACAATGACATAAATCATCAGACAAATTGGAAATTGATCAATTATGTTTTGACCTATTAGTGCTTTGTTGTTGTTCGTTTCCATGGCAACATCCTCAAAATTTACTGAATTTTTTGTTTTTGAAATGTGGATTTCTTCTTGTTCTCCTAATTAACAGATCATTTGATGTACTCCTTTCTTTTAATGACCTTGAGTGCAGTGTTAGGCAGTGTACGGAGAAAGAGGAAAGGCGTTACGTGGTTTCTCCCCTAAACTGCTTGGGATCTATTTGAAGACGCTAATAGGGGAAACAGTCCTGACTGATAAAACACAGAAAATGGTTGACAGTGACTCACATGGTCCATAAGTTAAAGTTAAGAGCATCTGGGCATCAAGGCCTGTTGGCTTTAAGGGGGAATAAGTGCATGAAGGAAAGGCAACTTTATTTGAAGAACACAGTGGACCTGCTTAAGCCAAGGATCCCATTCCCTACAGCCATTCTTGCTGGTGGAAGATGCATGATAGAGGGAACCAGACCCAACCTGTCCCCAGCCTCCTCCTCCCTGGCCTCCTCTCTGGCCACAATCCCCTTTGTCCTCTTGTGTTCGCTGTTCACACTAACTTGAATGCTTTTTCTCCACTCTCTAGCCATAAGTGTTCTTCCCTTTTTTTCCTGGTATTTATTCATAAATAAATAGATAATAGGTTTTTTTCTGCTCTACAAATTGCTATGACCTCAGTACCCTAGAACAGTGCCAGGCTTATATTAGGCATTCAATGAGTATTTGGGGAAAGAAGGAAGAAAGGCAGGATGGAAGAAAGGGAAGGAGGCAGGAATGAAGGGAAGGAGGGAATTAGATCAAAGTGTGGACCAGTTTCAGGAGGCCCTGGAAAGGTTCTGGTGTTTCAATCACAAAGTTGAAGCCATTGGATGTATCTCATCGTCTAGGAAGTAATTCAGTGTTGTTGTTGTTGTTTAGTTGCTACGTCTTGTCTGACTCTTTTGCAATCCCTGGACTGTAGCCCACCAGGTTCCCCTGTCCATGGGATTTACCAGGCAAAATACTGGAATGGGTTGCCATTTCTTTCTCCAGGGGATCTTCCTGACCCACGGGTTGAGCCTGCATCTCCTGCATTGGCAGATAGATTCTTTACGGCTGAGACACCAGGGAAGCCCAAGTCAGGGTAGACTTACTGAAAAATTAGAAAGTTCCTAGCCTATGAATTCCTTGCCAGGTAATATTAATGTCAGCTTTCCCTTTCCTTAAATATTTATCAGTAGCTTAAATTTTAACAAAAGCCATGATTTCCTTTGACACAGCAGGAAGTGTGTTCATATCCTATCTTATAACTGAAAACGTGAAAGATTATTGTCCAAAATAAGAGAAATCACTATGCTACTTCTTCCTGGCCAAGGAGCTCAAAGCTTCTGCCTGAAACCTTTTCAGTTGGAATTTTAGTGTTATGTCCACAAGCACTCAAAGCTAGCCCGACATAAATATAAGTTAAATATATCATCTGATGCCCAGGAACATTTTCTTCTTCCCGCAAAATGAATAATTTATCGGTATTTTACCTGCTGTTCCCAAACTCATATTAGTGATTCATTTATTACTCCTCAAAACAGAAGCTCATAATTAAATTACAGATTCTGTGAGATCATTAGTCCTCTAATGGCTGCAAGAATTAAGAAGAAATTTTGTAGTTTAAATTCATCAATTTAGGAAGAAATGTAGGAAGCATTTTTCTGTACTGTTGATATTTGCTGTATCATTCTTTCTGGAAGAAATCTCTTCTAAATTTTTGTTATTCTAGAACTCTTTTTATTTCTTTAACACCAAAATATTTATTATTCAATTCTAACCACGGAAATTCCAACTCACATGGCTAGTGAAGTGTAGTCTTGCTGCTTATTCTAATTTTTTATTGCTTTTTGTCTCATGCCTTAGTTTATCCTTATTAGAATTTCTCCAAAATAATGTAATTTATGTTGGTGAAACAGTATGACATTATTTGTGGCAGAAAATCCTTTATTAATTGTACCACACAGGTTTCAGCATACATGAAGTTTTCTTAGGTTCTGTAGATATTTGGGAGATGTGATAGCTATTTTATTTTCATTAATATTTTCCTCTCTACACTGTGCTTAGCTGAAATTGTTGTTTATATTTTTATCTACCTGAATCTTGACATTGAGGTAAGCTGAATATATTCAATATTTTTTCATACGCATCATGTTGTCCTACACAAGGAATTTATTTATGGGGGAAGGTGATGAATATTATAAACTAAAATCACATTTTCTTCTTATGTCTGCCTCTGACTCTGAACCTGGGGGGATGCCTGCTACAAAATCAAGTATATTTCTGAGAACCTTCCCTCTCCTATAATTGCTGGAGTATTCACTCAGGCTTCTCACGTGGTGTATAATTTCTTCTGGAACACTTCTTGGGGAAGGTACAACAGAGACTGCATAAACAACACTCAAGTTTAAATTTCCATACATGTTCTGGTTCTGCCACTCTTAGCTCACAAGATAAATCAACTGAAATGTTTCAGAAATGTGTATGTTTGGATTTGCATTTGAGGTGTGAAAAAAAGTAGCATCCTTAAACATATAATCTTCAGTTCTCAAGGTACTGATATCTAATTATCTCTAGCTACAGTTTGCTCAAAAACTATTCTAATCAAATTTTCTTTGGGATGTCAAGTGTTAAAGTACCAGCAAGTAAAAAAAAAATAATTGCAACCATTTGTGTGTTTAATTTCTAGTGTTCAACATAATGCCATCTTTACTAGACAATTTACTTCACCATTTTTCATTGCCATTCTCCAAAGGAAAATAAGCAATTTGTTAACAGTTTATAGTATTCAGATACGATGGAAGAGACACAGCCACACTTTTAACAGAAACACTGTAGCTTAAAATGGTTTGGTAAAGGTATGAGATTGGGTCAGCAACGCAAAACTGAAAAAAATTAGAATGCAATAAAAATGTAGATGTTACATGTGACTACTTCACTCTACCCAGACTCATCATTTCTTGTTTGGACACAGAACTACTCTTTTATCTCATCGAAAAGCGACTGTCAGGATTATCAGCGTGATGCTGCTTTGCTCCAGGACAGGAACTGTAAGGACTGAGATATTTTGAAATGATGTAGTTTTGCAGGACAGAGGTTAACTCCTGCAGGAAGCTGCGAATTCACATGAAACTTTGTATTTCACTATGTGTCTGTTCTTAGGAGTCTGGATAGGAAAAACTTTTCCACTTTACTGTAGATCAAACACCATTTCCTGCAGGCAGCACAATTCACCAGCACATGGTTACCCCTCTCTCGTACAAAACTGTTGAAAGAAGAGAAAAAGTCATTGTTTTGAAAATATGTAAAATGACACTAATCATATGCATTTTTTTTCAAGTGAGGCAATACTACGATAATACAAATTATTGTGTCTAGGTTTTCTCCAAAAGATCATTTTGTTGGATTCAGAAAACTCAAATATTCCCTAAGCATCTTTAATCATAAATTTTGTCATGCTTCAGCTTTTGGCAGTTTTGATAATTCATTACTGATTATTAATATCATTATTTAAATACAAATACTGTTCCCTTCCCATTATGAAAAGCTATTACAAACATATATGGATTTCTATAAAGGTTGATGACTATATGCTTTTTTATATTAGAAAATCATGTGAAAACAAAATTAATCTGATGAATGCTGTTAATTATTTTAACTTTTTTATTAGCTATAAAATGTTCGTAAAATTATTCTCTCTATAACTTACCAAGATTTATCAGCTTGTGTAATTTTTTATAATCAGAGGAGTCTGGTTTTCTAATTAAAGTTTTGTCAAAGAAAATAAGTTGTGTGGCTTGTTTACTTCCTTGGAAGCATATTGTTAAAAATGCCAAAAATACGTCCAGATTTTCTCTCCTCCGCTATGTGGTATGCAAATAAAATCATATCCAGCCAACACACCTGGATTTGGGGATATTTTAATTTCCCATTATGGGGAAAAATAAACCAAAAAAAAAAAAAACCAAAAAACCCTTATGCATATCTGAATACCATTAAGAACAAGCATACAATTCATAGAGGCCCAATCACACCTACTTAGAAATTCATTCCATCCACTCCCGAGTTTAGGGAGAGGGTGAACACAATATGGTAAATACTATCAAAGTGAAAGTCACTCAGTCGTGTCCGACTCTTTGTGACCCCATGCACTGCACAGTCCATGGAATTCTCCAGGCCAGAATAGTGGAGTGGGTAGTCTTTCCCTTCTCCAGGGGATCTTCCCAACCCAGGGATCAAACCCAGGTCTCCAGCATTTCAGGAGGATTCTTTACCAGCTGAGCCTCAAACAATACGGCCAAATCTTTACATCTCGTAGGCCCTAATTATTCCACTCCAAACCCCAAATTAAAATATTTACTATTACTGAGATTATCATAATCACTAAACCTCAAATTCCTGATAGTCTAGGAATGGGGACCAGAGCAACCGTAAGAAGTGAAAGTGAAAGTCACTCAATCTTGTCAGACTGTTTGAGACCCCACGGACTATACAGTCCTTGGAATTCTCCAGGCCAGAATACTGGAGTGGGTAGCCTTTCCCATCTCCAGGGTATATCTTCCCAACCCAGGTATCGAACCCAGGTCTCCTGCATCGCAGGTGGGTTCTTTACCAGCTGAGTCACAAGAGAAGCCCAAATCGCACTCTCATTGCCAAATTGCCTATGAAACAGATAAGTACAAAGGAAATGTTGTCAGATACAGTGTTTAATTGAAACTTTTCTTCTCCAAGGAACCAATTTGCTGAGAGTGGACTGTATGAGATAAATTATAAGAGTGACAGGCAAGGACAACATGACCACCATCATCAACTTGGGGACCAGGTATCATTGTGCTTTCCCTTCTGTGATCTAGAAAGCTTACTACTTTTAACAGTTCCCCATCAAGATGCAAAAGTCTCTGGAAAAGGTGATACTATAGATCAATAGTGATAAAGTTTAACAGCTTAGCATTCTATTATTCATTAACAATTTAGCAGGTATTAGCCAAAATGAGAGTTCCTCTTTTTTTCCTCTGAGGGATAGTGTGTTAGTTTTCTAACTGGAAGAAAGGGAAAGCTTATAGGGTGAGTTAAATTTCACCTCCTCTTTAATTTACCAAGGCCAAGAATGATTAAAAAAAAAATTCAATTAAGTGTTAAGTATTTTCAACGCAAGCTCACTTGTCTCAAAATATCCAGTTCTGCTTGAGTAGGTGCTGCAACAGGCTGCGAGGTAGATATTTTAATGCAGAAAAGACAATATAAACCGTTACCCACTATGACCCAACATAACTAAGAGCTGAACTGTTCATCTGGGCATCTATCCTCAGTTTAAAAGGATAAAACATCATCCTTTATTCATTAAACACTCCGCACAGCACCAACCATAAGTGCTTAGCTTTGCTAAACTGGGCCCACTGCCTTCTAATTTTCAGGATGAATGGAATTTTTTTCCTTAGAGAGTTGATGGTGCTGTGTGTATTCAGTTGTGTCCGACTCTTTGTGACCCCATGGACTGTAGCCCACCAGGTTCCTCTGTCTGTGAGGTTTTCTAGACATACTGGAGTGGGTTGCCATTTCCTTCTCCAAGGGATTTTCCTGACCCAGGATTGAAACCATGTCTCTTGAGTCTCCAGCACTGGCAGCGGGTTCTTTACCATTAACACCACCTGGGAAACCCAGAGAATTGATAGTACTGAAGGAAAAAAAAGGGGGGCGCCTATTGGGAGAAAAAGGTTTTGATAACTGGTAAAGTAGTGAGTAAAAAGTTTGGTGACCCATCAATCCAATGGTAGAGTGAAAATCAACACATATCTAAGCCATCTCAAAAAGACCATGAGGCTAACATATTGATAAAAATCATTCAAATCAGGATGGGAGAGAAAATGAATATATAAGCAAGGTGCCCATAGACTCTGACTTGCAGAAAGCATTTTAGATAAAAATGCCAAAATCTTACTTGCAAATGGCTGGGGCTTTACACATTCTTGTGGTTGGAAGGCTGACAGCATCAATAAATGAATAGAAATGATTTTTGCTGAAGGGAGGTGTCATCCACAGCCCTTAGAGTCAAACGTTGTTTTACATTCTCATTATCGATTCAGAACAACCGATAAACCAAATCTGCATCTGATAATAAAGCAGTCAGTGTTCCTAAACCTCACAAGGGAAGAAAATCAAGAAATACAAGCATAAAGAGGCAAGCATTAAAGAGCCCAAAAGAATCTGGCTGAGAAACATACAGGGAAATTTACCAGAAACCTAGGTTTGGAGGGTGGGTTAGAAAAACAAAACAAAAACATGCACAAAAATAGTTAAACCAACAGAGCTCAACAAAACTATGAGAAAGCAAGCTGAGAATGCATTTGTAGTATTTATAAGACATAAATAGCCAGTGCTATTTGGGGTGACGTACAGTATTAAATTGAGAGATGAAAATAGTTTTCATATACTATAGAAATTAAGGGACTGGCCATTTTCAATCCCCAGTAACATTTGGGACAAGTTGGAAGGATCTGTACTGAGAAGCAAGATTGGAAGCAGTTAGAGGAATACACTAATAAAAATAAACCGTGGCTCAGGAAAAAAATAGAACAATGACACACAATGGTGATGCAAGTCAGAATGATAAAGAAAATAGTAGATCTGAGCCAATACTCCCAAAATATGCACCATTTGTTCACTCTCTGTTGAGTTCTCATGGTGATCGGTGCTCAAAACAACAATTGGTAGCATTTCTAGAAGCAGAGGATAAGTTCCATTACCCCAGTTATGAAAACCATAGGAGATAAAAGGGGACACTATTTGGTGTAAATCTGGGTTTCTGAAGTTTTAGATATGGGCTCCTTTCTTCAAATAAAAATCGACGTAACAACTGCACATATAGTACAGATGAGTATAGTAGACTGAAACCAGGAGTCTGTCACTCCCACCATTCTGCTTCCAACCCCTTAAGCTCCATGGAAATTTTTGAAAACCATTGGTAGATGAAAAAGCAGAGAATCTCCTTTATCTCTGCCTCTCTATGGCTGAGGGACAATAGCTAGCCTTGCCTGTTAAGTGAATGAATTACATTAATGATATCTAAGGCCTCTTCCTGATTTCTTTGGTCACTATAGGTGTGGCCTCTGCAAATCTGGCAAATAAAAACCATCATAGCTTTTCTTAACACTACAGATGGTGACTGCAGCCATGAAATTAAAAGACGCTTACTCCTTGGAAAGAAAGTTATGACCAACCTAGATAGCATATTCAAGAGCAGAGACATTACTTTGCCAACAAAGGTCCGTCTAGTCAAGGCTATGGTTTTTCCTGTGGTCATGTATGGATGTGAGAGTTGGACTGTGAAGGAAGCTGAGTGCCAAAGAATTGATGCTTTTGAACTGTGGTGTTGGAGAAGACTCTTGAGAGTCCTTTGGACTGCAAGGAGATCCAACCAGTCCATTCTGAAGGAGATCAGCCCTGGGATTTCTTTGGAAGGAAGGATGCTAAAGCTGAAACTCCAGTACTTTGGCCACCTCATGCGAAGAATTGACTCATTGGAAAAGACTCTGATGCTGGGAGGGATTGAGGGCAGGAGGAGAAGGGGACGACAGAGGATGAGATGGCTGGATGGCATCACTGACTCGATGGACGTGAGTCTGAGTGAACTCCGGGAGTTGGTGATGGACAGGGAGGCCTGGCGTGCTGCGATTCATGGGGTCGCAAAGAGTCGGACACAACTGAGCGACTGATATGATCTGAGCTAAACCATGCCAGAAATGGAGACCTTTTTTCCCGGGCAACTTGCACTCTGCACTACTCAGTATTTACAGCCTAACTTCTCACCCAAGGTTGTAGTTATGTCTACATACATCCAGCTTCCATTTGCACACTGCTGACAATAGAGGGCTCACTCCTTTTGAGGCAGCACCTTCCATCTTCAGATAATTGTTAGAAAGCTCATCTTCACATTGATCTGAAACTTATGCCCATCCTTTGGCACAATCAAGATAAATCTAGCTCATCTTTCCCAAAACAGATCCTCAGTATTTAAAGATATCTCTCTTTTTCCCCTGAGGACTCTCACCTTCCAGCAAAGTGGAAGAAAATAAAATCTCCAGCCCCTTCAACTATTGTTCAGATAACACAATTGGCCAGCCCCTCTTTATGCTGATTTCCTGTATGAGCATGCCCCTGCTTCTAAGCGACACTCTGGAAGCTCCCTGCCCCGATCTGGACACAGCCTGAAGATTGTGAACCAAGAGGGAAAATTTATCACCTCCTTGTGCAGCCTGAAATCATCTGAGTGGTCCCAGCCACCACTTCACATTGTTAGCACAAGCACAGGACATGATCAAGTACAGAACTCCATTACTTCTCAAAAGCTCTTCAGCTATCATCTCGTGGATAGGGCCCTGGGAACCCACTCTTTATAGTCCAACTCTCACATCCATACATGACTACTGGAAAAACTATAGCTTTGACTAGGTGGACCTTTGTCGGCAAAGTAGTGTCTCTGCTTTTTAAAATGCTGTCTAGGTTTGTCATAGCTTTTCTTCCAAGGAGTAAGCATCTTTTAATGCTTACTTTTAATGCTTTGATGCAGTCACCATCTACAGTGATTTTGGAGCCCAAAAAATAACATCTCTCACTGTTTCCATTGTTTCCCCATCTATTTGCCATGAAGTGATGGGACCGGGTGCCGTGATCTTAGTTTTCTAATGTTGAGTTTTAAGCCTAGTTTTTCATTCTCCTCTTTCACTTTCATCAAGACGCTCTTTAGTTCTTCGCTTTCCGCCATAAGGGTGGTGTCATCTGCTTATCTGAGGTTATTGATATTTCTCCTGGCAATCTTGATTCCAGCTTGTGCTTCATCCAGCATGGCATTTCGCATTGTGTACTCTGCATATAAGTTAAATAAGCAGGGTGACAATATACAGCCTCGACGTACTCCTTTCCTGATTTAGAACCAGGCTGTTGTTCCATGTCCAGTTCTAACTGTTGCTTCCTGACCTGCATACAGATTTCTCAGGAGGCAGGTCAGGTGGTCTGGGATTCTCATCTCTTTAAGAATTTTCCACAGTCTTTCATGTCTGGAGTCTAATTCCTGATGTGAACAATTAAGTCAAGATTTCTAAACGATAGAAGAATATGAGCACTGGAAAAATTCCACCTTTTTTTATTTTAATTAAAATTTAGCTGATTTACAATGTTGTGTTAGTTTCAGGTGTACAGTAGAGTGATTCAGGTATACATATATTCCTTTTTTACATTATCTTCCATTGTAGGTTATTACAAGATATTAAGTCTTTACTGTGCTATATTATAGGTCCTTGTTGGTTATCTATTTTATATATATTAATGTATACATTAGTTAATCTCAACTTTCAATTTATCGGTCTCTCCCTCCCTTTTGGTAACCATAAATTAGTTTCTATGTATGTGAGTCTATTTCTGTTTTGGAAATACATTTGTTTATATCATATTTTAGATTCCGTATCATACAATATGTATCTTTCTCTTTCTGGCTCTCTTCACTTAGTGTAATTATCTCTAGGTCCAATGATGTTACTGCAAAACCACAATATATTCAATCAGTTCTCTTTAAAGCCCTAAGGTACACTCTCTTCCAACCTTCTTCATGGGAATAGTTATTACACATCTTGCCTGCTACATCTAAGACACAAAAGGTGAGTTCTGAAATAAATCATCCTCTATGACAAGCTCCTCCTTCGGAGACCTTGTCCATAATGGGGCCAGCTTCCTGGAAGGCAGGTTGCCCTTCTGAGTTTCCTGATCTGTGGGTATCCTCAAGCCGTGGAATAATGGGCAAATGGTCTAACTTCTCTGAACTTCTTGTTTCTCACATATAAAATTAGGTTTTTAGTAACTGTTTACCAGAACTTCATTTTTTTTTTTTCTTTCTTGCATTCTACTACCTGGAGTATTCTCTGTCAGGGAAGTTTAAACAGATGATGTGCATACATTGTGACAGGCTTCAGGGCAAAAAGGCACTGTGATGCGGGGACTTCCCTGGCAGTCCAGTGATTAGGACTGTACCTTTCAATGCAGGCACGGGGACTTCCCTGGCAGTCCAGTGGTTAGGACTGTACCTTTCAATGCAGGGTGTCCAGGTTCCATCCCTGATTGGGGTGCCGAGACCCCATATGCCTCACAGCAAAAAAAAAAAAAAAAGAAGCAATATTGTAACAAATTCAATAAAGCCTTTTTTAAAAAGGCACTATAACAGAACTTCAAATATTTCCGTCACAGCCCCTCTGTAGCCTCTCCTGGTCACAGCCGGGCTGTAGAACCTGGAGCAGCACTACAACCACAAGAAGGCTGGCTTCCAGGGCTGCCTGTTCTTTCTCTGGTCCATAGAGCTGCCATACTGAAATGTTTGTCCAGGCTTTCGTTCAGTAGTCCACACTCATCGGTCATTCATTGAGCGCCTGCTCCATAATAGGCTCTGGAATAAGCACTGGAGATAAGGACACTCTTCCCTGAGTGGAATACATTTTAACAAGGGTCATCCCACATGGTCTGCAAAAGTGCTAAGGGTAATAACAGCTGAATTTGGCTGAAGTCCATACAAAGTATGGAAGAGCTCAAAGGAAAGAATGTTCAGTTCTACCTGATTGGAAGTGGGCATTGACAACTAGAAAGACTTCCTAGGGAACATTTCTGGATGAGATCATACATTCTCTTAGGAGACAGGCCTTTTCGTCTTAGGTGCTACTGTTCTCCCTGGAGCCCAGTGGAAGTTTCGGGTACCAAAGGAGACGGAGACACAGCATTTGTTTATATTTCCTGATGAAGTTATAAGGAAAGGGAACATAGACTCTTACCAGGATACATGGAGTTTGAGACTCTCCTCATGCTAAGTCTGGGAAATTAACTATTGTCAGGGTCTAGTTACCTTCTCCAGTACTCTTGCCTGGAAAATCCCATGGACGGAGGAGCCTGGTCGGCTGCAGTCCATGGGATTGCTAGGAGTCGGTCACAACTGAGTGACTTCACTTTCACTTTTCACTTTCATGCATTGGAGAAGGCAATGGCAACCCACTCCCGTGTTCTTGCCTGGAGAATCTCAGGGACGGGGGAGCCTGGTTGGCTGCCGTCTCTGGGGTCGCACCAAGTCGGACACGACTTAAGTGACTTAGTAGCAGTTAGGGTAAACCTGGTGGAGCACAAAACCCTGATCCCACTCCCAAACTCTACCACCTTGCCTCCTTCCAGGAAAGACAGCCTCAGGAGCAAAGGTTTTCTTTGGTGAGCTTGCATTTGAAGGTAAAGACATTGTACTGTCTGGAGGATATTTCCCTCAAGCTATGACAGAATCTGGTGGGCCATCATTTGTTGCTCAAAGCAAAACAAAGCATTACCCAATGTCTGCTGCCCTTAATGTAGGCTTTGTTCTCGCTCAGACCAAGTGTGAAGTAGAGCTCAGCACATCTTTTTGTTCTTCAAAACTAAAAAGGAAAAATCTGCATATACCCGAAACAATAGTGAGTAGTATTGGATTCAGGGGAGATTTTAAAAGGGAACTCAGGAATACATGTGTTCGGATTCATTTTGATATATGGTAAAACCAATACAATATTGTAAAGTTAAAAAATAAAATTAAATTAAATTTAAAAAAATAAAAGGGAACTCAACTCACACAGCTAGAACATATATGATTTCCATTTCCTTTCATTATTTAGGGTCCATTGTTTGTGTCTTCTGTTGCTTTCGGGAATAATTTCCATTTATTTAAAATCTTCACCTTCCCCAAAGAATTCAGGATGTATTTGGATTTTAGTTAAGCCTTTATAAAAAGGATGGTATACTTGGTATACATTTGGGTTTATTTTAACTTTGGTGACCTGTAGTTACAACCTGTCCTGCACCACCTATATGTATCAAAGACAAAACTGGCAGAAGAAAGTGTTTCTTGCACAGTTTCAAGTCAATACTTTTTCACCATCAAAGCAAAACCACAAAGGTTAATGTTCCCAAGAAAGAATTAGGAGGAGGAAAACACCCTTCCAGAACGTGAGGAGAGGGTAAGCCTCTTCTTTCTAGGCTAACTGTGCTGTAGAGGGAGGTCATAGGAAACACATGTCCCAAGCTCCCTTTCTTTGTGCCAAAGTCCCAGTTGGGAGAGACATTTTGTGTAGGCTTAGAGAAAATTGAAACAAACTACATTTCCTTCTGTTCTGCTTTGAATGTACAATGCTCCCAAGAGAACCTTGGAAAGAACTTTCTGGAATGATTGAGTCAAACCCAATATGAAGGACGACAGCCTTAGAGAGTAGCTCAGAGAGATGACTAGAAAAATAAAGCTCTTGCTCCCCCCACAGCCTGTGCTGGGCATGTGGAGACAGAGAAGCTTCTGGGTGGCTTGAGGATGGAATAAAAAGACCTTGGGGAAACAAGTGTCTGATAAGACCTGGAAATTAGGCCCACATGACACAGAAAAGTTATCGTTGACAGCAAAGAGCCAGGGCCACAGCCCTAGCAATGAGTGTGAAGTCAAACCAATCCAACCTCCCCATGTCACAGACCCAAGAGAATCCAGAAGAAACTACATGAATCCAAACTCTTCTCTCTCCATCATGCACTCAGAGACCATATTGCCAGGGAAGAGAGAGAAAACATCAAAGAGCCTGAGTGTTTAACCAAAAGGAGGTGAATGATTCCAAAGATATTATTTAAACCAACACTGATAGGGAGTTACATTGAAATTTATTTAACAATTGACCAAAACAATCAAAAGGGACTGAATATTGAATCAATGTGCTCTGCAGGAAAGCATGAATTCATAAAAGTCAGAGACAGTAGGAGACCACACTTCAGATTCATCCTGGCACGTTTATCCTACTGGTTTATTCATTATTCCTCATGGTACTAAAAATCAAACAAACAAGACATTTAAGGAATAAAGAAGGCATATATCCATAAGGGCATTTAAGACCAGACAAACAACAGCAAACAGGAGATGTCAACAAAATTTTGGAAGCTTGAAAACAGATGGAAGTTTGATACCTGATCTGGAAGACCAAATGAGGGGAAAACCGAGACTGTAAGTTGCGCAACTCATTAGAAGTATACCAGTTTCCACTGTGAAGCTCTGGAAAGTTAAGGGATTGAAGAGAACATACAAGTTAGTGTTATAAGTGGGTCTAGAAACAGGCGTTGAACTACTCACCCAGACTCAGCCATCCTTCAGTGGATCAGAGCTTCCCTCTTCCAGCACAATGTCAGCTGGAGCTGAACCAGATGAGAATAGAGTTTGCAGGATCCCAAACTGGGCTAAGAAGCTCTTTGTCTTGTGGGATAGAAGACTCTGGTGTGTGGGAACAGACAAGAAGTGGGGAACAGATGGAAAGGGATAAAAGAAAGAACTGTAGGGAAGCTGTAAGAATTGGGAAGAATACAGAAAGAGGGAAGAATGGAGTGTTCATGTTGGACACCCTCCAAAGACCTACTTGACAAGGTTCTGTCCTCTCTCGTGGAAGAAAAAAAAAGAGAAAGTTAGATACAGCAGGCCCAATCTCCAGGTGTCTGAATTTTGTAGTGTTTCAAGATATCAAAATAATTCATTAAGCCTCCATGGGGATCCATAGATAAATTGTCTTGGGTACATGGGGATGGCCCATTAACCCTCAAGTTTGTAGCTATCACACAGACACTGGCCCACCCCACTGAAAATTATCAGGGAAGGAATAGGATTGAAAAGCAAACAACACCAGTCATGAGTCAAGCTTTTTGACTACACCTTTCCCTGAGATAACTAACAGCTTCCCCTTCAGATCAGAAAGAAAAATCTCAGATCCAAAAATTGTACTATTAAAATTATAGAAACTCCCCTGGTGATTCAGTGGTTAAGACTCCACACTCCTAATGCAGGGACTGGATTTGACCCCTGGTCAGGGAACTAGATGCCATATGCCACAACTAAGATCCGGCACAATCAAATTTAAAAAAGAAAACAAAATATTATAGTTTTGTAGATAAAAGTAGCATGGGGATTAGAATTCCTAACGTTAGTTTTAATCTCTGCTCTAACACTCAACACTTAACGAGCACCTACTAGGTTTAAGACACTGTTCTAGACACTTGGAGTGCAGCATTGAAAGGGTAAACAAGGTCCCTTCCCTCATCGAGCTTAGATTCGAGCAAAGAGAGAGAGAATATGTGAGGAAATGTACTGGGGGAAAAAATAAAATCGCGAGAATTGTTATCATGGAAATTGAATCCTATGTGAGAGGAATTTAGAAGGGAGTGGGGAAAGTCCTCTTTGTGAAGATGAGAGTTGACCCGTCCCCTGACGCAGCCAAGCACACAAAATATCAGGGAAGAGAGTTCCAGGCAAAGGGAACAGCACGCCCAAGGCTTTGATGGAGAAAACTGACAACCAAGGCCAGCCAGCATTGCTGGGGCACAGTGGGTAGAAGAAAAGCAAATGGAGGAATGTCGGACAGGAAGGTACCATAAAGAACTTGGATGTCATTCTAAATGCAGGGAAATCCACTAAAGAGGCTTACGTTGGTGATTAACGTACTCTTTTTTAATAACAAATAATTGGATAAAGGAGGATTTGGCAAGAAAGGAAAACGAACAGAAAGGGTCAGTGAGATGTGTGGACTCCTAGGAGAGTGAGGTGTTGAAAGCAGAGACAAGGGAAGAAAGAGGAATAAGCAGCCATCTGGGTATGATGCGGCTGAAAATCTTGAATGGAGAGAGAGACATATGTATTGAATTTTGCAAGTCACTAGAAAATAGAATAAGAGCCCCTTGAGGGGAGGTAGGGGAGGCTACTCTTCATGCACTGAAAAGTGAGGAAGTGCAACCATTGGGGAGATGACCCTTTCAAAATCTTTTGCTACAACAAAGAGCAGAGAAATGCGGTGAAAGCCTTGGGAAGGAAGGAAACGTAATAGTAAATATTACACTGATGGGGAATTTCCAATAGAAGAAGCAAGCAATGGATGATGCTCGAGAAGACGGAGGACCACTCCGATAACATGTCGTGGAGGAAAGGCATAGACCCAGGGGCATTTCACACAAAGTAAATGTTGTTGTTGTTGTTCTTGTTGTTGCTCAGGCGCTAAGTTGTGTCTGCCTCTTTGCTACCCAGTAAACTGCAGCACGCCAGGCAAAGGTAAAGGTGAGGGGAACAAAAGAGAATACGGGCACAGAAATCTGTGAAATGCAGATCTGTCTCAAAATACAAAGGAGTTTCTCTGTTGATATCTCCTCAGGGAAAAATGTGCAGCAAGAACAGGTAGCAGACATGGCAAGTATGAAGAGAAGAAAGCAGGAAGTCATTTTAAAAAGTGGGCAAGGGAATCAGGCAGGTATAAACCTCGTCTCACAGCACTGCCATGCAGGAAGTGTAGCTTTCTATAGTCTACTGTAGCGGAACTTATCTTTACCCTAGGACTCCACTCCACTTGGTGGCAAAAGCTTGATGATGGTCAATTCAGGATCTTTCTCTTTTCTTGAAGCTTACATTTGACTTTTTGTTGTTGTTGTCATGCTTCTGCTAAGTTGCTTCAGTCATGTCCTACTCTGTGCAACCCCATAGATGGCAGCCCACTAGCCTCCTCTGTCCCTGGGATTCTTCAGGCAAGAATACTGGAGTGGGTTGCCATTTCCTTCTCCAATGCATGAAAGTGAAAAGTGAGAGTAAAGTCGTTCAGTCGTGCCTGACTCTTAACAACCCCATGGACTGCAGCCTACCAGGCTCCTCCGTCCATAGGATTTTCCAGGCAAGAGTACTAGAGTGGGTTGCTGTTGCCTTCTCCAGTTGTTGTCATACCATACATACTTCTTGATCTTAGTTCTCCAACCAGGTATCAAACCCATGCCCACTGCAATGGAAGCACTGAGTCTTAATCACTGGACTACCAGGATTCCTACATTTGACTTCGAACATAGGTTGGGGCTTAGCACCAGGACACACAAGGTGTGACTTAGCAGCTATGGAAATCTCTCTGGCATCCACCAAGATGTTTTGGTTCCTATGGGGTCTTGAATCCTGAGTTCACACACATCACTATAGTTGTCCTTGATCTCTATCTCCAAAGCTCTTTCAAGACCAGATTACCCTTAACTAACTTTGTCCTGCTATGAAACATGGGATTATTCCACTGCCCAAAGCAGGGATTCCAGAAGTGTTGATGCCAAACATTAGGAGATGAGAAGAAGGAAACGATTATCCAATGTGTGGATATCAAGAAACTGATAGATCAGGGGGGGAACTGGTTCTTTTATGTGGATCATACAGTTATCATAAATGATGACAGAACTAGAGACGTAGAGCAAGGTAAGGATCCAGGGGTATAAGCCGTCAGGGAAAGAGAGGAGAAAACAGGAGGCCAGCCATCAGCAGTGAGGATTAGAATGATGATATCTGAGTTGAGTGCACTGAGGTTCGGAGGAGCTGGGTGTTTTCTTTGTTTTCCCTTGTTTATTTGTTCTGATGGAGGAAAGAAGAGAAATGGCTTGGAAGCAGCATTTGAGAATCAGGGGTACGCCCGCATCATTTTCTGGCCTTGACGTTTATGAGATGTGAGAGACCACGAGTCTTTATTTGAGAGAGGACTGAGAGACACCCTATGCTCCCAGAAGAACCTGGTTAAAGAAAAGGCAAGGTTGTGGAAGGAAGGTCCAGAGAACTATTTGAAGATAAAGACAACTCAGCAAATCACAGACCAGTGGAGAGAGGAAGCTGAGGACTGGGTCAGTGTAGGGGTTGTACAGAGAAGTGGGAGAGGAGCCACCAGTGAATCACAGATCACAGGGAGGCTTAGCTGTGTAGCCTTCCCAGATCACTTAAACTCCCTGAATGGCTTCTATGCAGCTTGGGATGTATATATGCTCTCCACTCCACACAGGGAGATGTGCAAGTTAAATGAAAGTGCTGGGAAATATTGATATGCCCAAGCCCATGAGGTGTGGCATAGGATCAGACTTGGGCACCCCAGTCACCTAAATCAAAACACCCTGAGACAAATATTACTCCAGAATCAAGCATCGTGTTGCATCTCAAACGTCCAAGGGCCATGGAATTTCAGGGGGAAGAGCAGGCAGGGAAAGCTTTGGTGTCTACTGGGTGAGAGTTGGTGTGTGATGTGGAAACTTACCCAGGACTGGAAGATGGGGTAAAGTTAATACAGAGGGAAAAGAGAACATTCCAGCTACATTGATCTTCAAGTATTTCCCTTCTTTGTTATCATCTCTTGAGGAATGAGAAACCCCTCCCTTTACACATGGTTACTCCCTCTGAATATATTGGAATAATGCTGTCTTTTATCACTCCCACCTTTTATGTAGATCTAATTTCCAAATCTAGTTTATTCAGAACTTCAAAGCTAAAAAGGCTCATCTCTGTACTCTCTTTGACATCCCAACATCTACCAGGAAGTTTCCCTTTCACAGATTATTTTTTTCAACCATATCCCCCTTTTCATGTATTGCTGTTATTGTTGTTTAGACGCTAAATTGTGTCCACCTCTTTTGTGATCCCATGGACTGTAGCCCACCAGACTCCTCTGTCCATAAGACTTCCCAGGCAAGAATACTGGAGTGGGTTGCCATTTCCTTCTCCAGGGGATCTTCCCAACCCAGAAATCAAACCTGTGTCTCCTGCTTGGCAGGCAGATTCTTTACCACTGAGCAACCTTGGAAGCCCCTTAAAGAGAATTTTAGATACACATTTAATGTTTTAACTATAATATATATACTATTATATATGATTCTATGGAACATAGAGTAAATATTTAAGAGAATGAATTAGATCCAAATATATTGATCTCGTCCAAGAGGGCTACCTTTGATGCATATTTTTATTGTTGTTGAAGTATCATTGGTTAACAATATTGTATTAGTTTCAGGAGTGTGGTAAATGATTCAGTTATAGTTTTCATATTCTTTTCTCATATAGGTTATTATAGGATGTTGAATATAGTTCCCAGTGCTACACAGTAAATCCTTATTTTTTTCTATTTTATATATAGTAGTGTGTATCTGTTCAGCCCAAACTCCTAATACATCCCTTATCCCCCGCCTCCCTTTCCCCTTTGGTGTCCGTAAGTATTTTTGACATCTGTGAGTCTGTTTCTGTTTTGTGAATAAATTCACTTGCCTTATTTTTCATATTCTATATGTAATTGATATCACATAGTATTTGTCTTTGTCTGACTTACATCATTTAGTTTGATGATCTCTAGTTCCATCCATGTCACTGCAAATGGCAACATTTCATTCTTTTTTATGACACCAATATTCCATTGTATATATATGCCACATCTTCTTTATCCATTCATCTGTCGATAGACATTTAATTTGCTTCTATGTCTTAGCTATTGCAAATAATGCTGCTATGAACACTGGGGTACGATTTAGAGCTCACTATGTGCCAACAGCTGGGGAAAACACTTTCCACATCTCATCTCATTTAATCTTCATAAACATGCCATGAAGTAAACACTACTCTTTTTCCAGTTTTATTGAGAAATAATTATATCACTATATAAGTTTATGGTGTACAGCATGATGGTTTGATTCAGTTAACATCCATCATCTCAGATAGATACAATTTTAATAAACCAAATAAAATATTCCCCTTGTGATAAGAACTCTTAGCAACCACCTGAATAATTTTCCTGTATCTATAGCATGTGAAAGTGGCTCAGTTGTGTCTGACTCTTTGTGACCTCATGGACTGTAGCCTGCCAGGCTCCTCTGTCCATGGAATTCTTCAGGCCAGACTACTAGAGTGAGTAGTCATTGCTTTCTCCAGGGGATCTTCCCAACCCAGGGATCAAACCCACGTCTCCTGCATTGCAGGAGGATTTTTTACTGTCTGAGTCATCAGGAAAGCCCAAGAACACTGTAGTGGGCAGCCTATCCCTTCTCCAGCGAATCTTCCCCCACAAAGAATGGAACCAGGGTCTCCTGCATTGCAGGCAGATTCTTTACCAGTCCAAACATACAGCTGTGTTAACTGCAGTTCTCATGTTGTACGTCACATCCCTAGTGCTTACTTATCTTAGAATGTAGAGTTCACACCTTTTGGCCACCTTCCTCCAGTTCTTCCTTTGCCTTATCCCCAAACTCTGATCACAGGCTTAATCTCTTTTTATAAGTATTTGGTATTTGAGGGCTTTATGTCATTTTTGTTTTAGATTCTTCACGTGAGATCACGCAGTATTTGTCTTTCTCTGTCTGGTTTATTTCACCTAGTAAGCCTTCAAGTTTCATCCATGTTGTCCCCCATAGTGGGAGTTCCTCATTTTTCATGGCTGAATAATACTCCATTTGGGTAACTACTACTGCTCTCCATTTTCTTAGTTAAGAAATTGAAGTACAGAGAGGTTAAGTAACTTACCAGAGATCACACAGTTAGGAATGGTTCCATCTGGGGCTAGAGTCCAGGGTGATGCCTAGATGCCTAGCCTCTTAACTATGTTCTACTGTTTGAGAGTCAGTATGAGCTGTGAAAATACAAGCCTCAGTCTGACACCTATGAGTTAGAGTGAATATATGTATGTATGTGCTCTTGAATCCACAGACAACAAAGATCAGTTTTCTAGAACTTCAAGGATTTGAATCACAGGTCACAACCAGTGACCAGAATGATTGAAGGGTTCGTTGAGGACAGTTAATGGAGAAGCCAGTTGGAGCTTTCAGCTATATGCTACTTGTTGTCACCCTAATAGTCACCACCAGGAGAAAGAGCGTTGGCCTCTCTCAATTTTTCTAACATGTTCTAAAGCCAGTTGGAAGGTAACACCTAAAATAAAATTACAAACAAACTCCTAGGAAGAACACTGTTTCTCTGCATCTGAAATGATACTTTCAAAGGCATTTGTTCCGCCAGCATCAGGCTCATTCTTATTAGAAAAAAGGAAGGGCGATCTGATTATGATGGCCCTAAAACTTTTGGATCTCCTACCTGGCAAGCAATTTTGCTTTCTTAAGCATTTTGATAAATTAACTTTGCTCTCCTGCCAAAAGGCCTCGGCTGAGAACACCCAGTTATTAGTACAAATCTAAGGAGCTATCACCCTATCCTATTTTCAATTGAACTTGACCTTGAAGAAGTGTTAAGTATGACTTGTTTAGAAGGGAGGAAGAGAGAATTACTTCATTCTTCTGCCTCCGTCAGCTCTTCTTTATCAGAGGAATTTCACACCAAAAGGAACCTGCAACATAATGAATTACTAATGTGCGAAATCCTCCGGAGGAGGCGGACTGCTGCTCTGCAAATGGTGGGGCTGAAAATGTCCTACTGTAAATAGATTTTCATAAGACATCCCTGTCACTTTGCCTAGTGAAACAAAGTAATTTTCCCATCATGGAATCTTTAGGTGGGACATGGGAGGAAAGAGAGAAAATGCTTGGATCTTTTTATAAAGGAAGCTTGCTGTTGTGTTTCACCTGCAATTTGATCTTCAAATCATATGAAATCCATATGACCTACATTCCATAATAAAAAAAAAAAGAAACCAAGAAGACAGCAATTTATTGGCAACTGATAGTTCTAAATTTTTTTAAAAAATAAAGCTTGTATTTTCAGTTGGGATTTGTCTATTCTGTCAAAGTTCCCTGAATGGAAAGCTCGGTTTTTCTGACCATCTGAATCCTTTGCACTGTACACTGATCAGCCTCACTTCAAACTCACCTTTTTGCTTTGTCACCAAAGACAATATTTCAGAGTCATTAATTCTATTCTCACCTTTCTCAGCACATCCAGTCAGTCACCTGGTACCCTGATATTTTTTTTAAATATACACTTTCACCTACACTTTCACCCCCATCTCCAATACCACCATCTCCAATACCACCAACCCTTTTTGGGATGCTGCTCTAGGCAATGACTTTCATTTTTATTAATTTTTATTGGAATATAGTTGTTTTACAATGTGTTAATTTCTACTGTACAGCAGAGTGAATCAGTTATGCATATACATATATCCACTCTTTTTTAGATTTCCTTCCCATTAGGTCATCACGGAGCACTGAGTAGGGTGCCCTGTGCCACACAGTAGGTTCTCATTAGTTAAATACTTATACATAGTAGTGTATATATGTCAACAGCAATCTTCCGGTTCATCCCATCCCACCATCCCCCGTTGGTAACCGTAAGTTTGTTTTCTACATCTGTGATTCTATTTCTTCTTCACAAATAAGTTCATCTGTAGCATTTTTCTAGATTCCACATATATGTGATATTATGCAATATTTATCTTTCTCTGTCTGGCTTACTTCACTTAGTATAATCATCTCTAGATCCATCCATTTTGCTGCTAATGGCATTATTTCATTCCTTTTATGGCTGAATAGTATTCCACTGTGTATATGTACCATATCTTCTTTATCCATTCCTCTGTTGATGGACATTTAGGTGGCTTCCATGTCCTGGCTTTTGTAAGTAGTCCTTCAGTGAACATCGGGGTGCATGCATCCTTTTGAATTTTGGTTTTCTTTGGATGTTTAGGCAATGACCTTTATACAAGAGAAATCTGACCATCTAAGCCTTTAGTGGTTCCCCATTACCATCAAGATAAAGTGCCAATACCTCAAAACAATTCATGCAAGCCATACTTGCAAAAGATTTTCAAGAGATTTTGATCCCTAAAATAACCCCAAACTCCCAAATCTGCACCAGGAGGAAGCAGGCTGAGAACCTTCTGTAGCCTTCAGGAAGGGCACACTCTCCAGAGTCCAGGTCAGATTGAATCACGGACAATAAAAAGCAAAAAAGAATTCCCTTGGCCAAAGCCAGAGGTCACTGAAGCCAAAGGACAAGAGATTTCTTCCAGTGGAAAAACCAGAAGCTACTAAATGGAGCCAATAAATGCATTTACACCACTGCCAGGGTAGGGAAGCTTCAAGATGCCTGCTGGGTTAAATTTGATAAGTGTTATGGCTTCCCTGGTGGCTCAGATGGTAAAGAGTCCAGCTGCAATGCAAGAGGCCTGGGTCAAATCCCTGGGTCAGGAAGATCCCCTGGAGAAGGAAATGGCAACCCACTCCGGAATTCTTGCCTGGAAAATCCCTCAGATAGAGGAGCCTGGTGGGCTACAGTCCACGGGGTCACAAAGAGCTGGACAGGACTGAAGGCCTTTCACTCACTTCACTCACGGCTCTGTGATGCCGTCCTTCACATTCCATGCTTTTGTGAATGAGAGTGTTTGTGTTGGTTATTCACTTCCTAGCCCTGCCGTGGTCTACTATGTGGGGTTGGGAGTGACGGGTTGTCACTGGATCACAGATGCGTCACACAAACCCGACATAGAGAATTCCCATCACCCAGAGCTTCTGGGCTCTTCAGGTACATTAACCAGATGGGACTTCAGAAATTCTCTTCCTTGGTAAAGGTGGTACCAGATAGAGAAATGTGTTCTACCTATGAAAAGAAGCTGGTATTTGGGTAGCAGAAAAGTGAACTGTGCCAGAGACTATTTTCCTCCATCCTCTCCTTTTCTCTCATAATAATCAGACTGCATGTTTTAGCCATGGGGGAACATATCCCTATGCCCCCAAAATAATAAAGACCACTTTTCTTAATCTTTGTTGTAATTAGAGGTAGCTGTGTAACTAAGTTCTGCCTAAAAAATTATGAACAAAATGATCTGTAAGACTTCCAAGTTGTATCCTCAGAGGGGACATGCCCTCTTCTCCTCTCCTCCTTCCTTCTTTCTGTATGTGAAAGTGATGAGAGGATCTGGAAGAATCGTGTAGACCATTGAGATGATACTACCCACTGAGAATGGCAGAGCAGCAAGGGAGGGAGCCTGGGTCCCTGCTGAACATGAATCCCATGATGGCACCAGACCACCTACCAGAAAAATAAGCTTCTGACTTGTTTTAAGAACTATTATTTGTTGTTTCTATTTATTTAGATGTTAACTAAAATGTTATGAGACAATTAATGACTGTATCTATGACACCATGGATAATACTATTTATCCTCCCACTGTCTCTTAACAAGTTCTTACAAAGACTTGTACTAGTATTTCAGAGTTGATATCTTCACTGATGCCAACAAATAAAACAAAACAACCACCCCCACGTGTGTCACGTGTTCAACAAATCCATTCATCTTCCTCTTGGGCATATAGGAAGACTCTTTTTACCCACACGTGTTACAGATGGGTTGGATCATATGACTCAGTTCTGACCAATAGAAAGTAGGGGGAAGTGATGCACAGCACTTCCTGGCATGATTCACAAAATCTTCCTGCTAAATTATCCACTCTCATCTCCTCCTCTTGCGGTAACCTTAGAGACCTCATGTTGAAGATGGAGATGTCACCAGACAGCTGAGAAGGACCCTGATCCTAAAGGACTGCATGGAGCAGAATCCATCTGCCCACTGGTGTTGAAATACTGTAAGAACAGGCAACACATTTTTAATTGTTCTAAACTACTGAGATTAGGGGGTCTTGACTTTTGGCTTGTTTGGGGGTTTTTGTGAGTATGTGTGCCATTACTGCAGCATATCAGTCATAACATAATGCAGTCATTCAGTTCAGTCACTCAGTCGTGTCCAACTCTTTGCGACCCCATGAATCACAGCATGCCAGGCCTCCCTGTCCATCACAAACTCCCGGAGTTCACTCAGACTCACGTCCATCGAGTCAGTGATGCCATCCAGCCATCTCATCCTCTGGTGTCCCCTTCTCCTCCTGCCCCCAATCCCTCCCAGCATCAGAGTCTTTTCCAATGAGTCAGCTCTTCGCATGAGGTGGCCAAAGTACTGGAGTTTCAGCTTCAACATCATTCCCTCCAAAGAAATCCCAGGGCTGATCTCCTTCAGAATGGACTGGTTGGATCTCCTTGCAGTCCAAGGGACTCTCAAGAGTCTTCTCCAACACCACAGTTCAAAAGCATCAATTCTTCGGCGCTCAGCCTTCTTCACAGTCCAACTCTCACATCCATACATGACCACAGGAAAAACCATAGCCTTGACTAGACGGACCTTTGTTGGCAAAGTCATGTCTCTTCTTTTGAATATGCTATCTAGGTTGGTCATAACTTTCCTTCCAAGGAGTAAGCGTCTTTTAATTTCATGGCTACAATCACCATCTGCAGTGATTTTGGAGCCCAAAAAAAAATAAAGTCTGACACTGTTTCCACTGTTTCCCCATCTATTCCCTGCAAGTTAATACAGTCATTAACTTGCAGCATATCATGGCCTTTGTTTTCATAAAATATATCAGGAGAAATATGTTAAAAGGCTTTAAAATTTGACTGTCAATACTTGAGAACTGATTTATGTCTGTCTGTTAATCCCTTTCATTTGAAGGATTAACAAACACACATGCACACACACACTCTTTCATACATCTACTGTTTAAAAATGTTTCTTTGACTTTCTCTGTTTTTTGTTTCTTTCTTAAATGGCCATAATACAGGGTTGAGATGTTTGCTGTGGTGTTGTGTTTTTTGTTTTTTTTTTAATTGGAGGCTAATTACTTTACAATATTGTGGTGGTTTTTGCCATACATTGACATGAATCAGCCATGGGTGTACATGTACAGGTGTTACATCCTGAAACCCCATCCCACATCCCTCCCTATGCCATCCCTCAGGGTGGTCCTAGTGCACTGGCTTTGAGTGCCCTGTTTCATGCATCAAACTTAGACTGGTGATCTATTTCACATATGGTAATATACATGTTGGAGAAGGAAATGGCAACCCACTCCAGTGTTCTTGCCTGGAGAATCCCAGGGATGGGGGAGCCTTGTGGGCTGCCGTCTATGGGGTCGCATAAAGTCGGACACGACTGAAGCGACGTAGCAGCAATATACATGTTTCAATGCTATTCTCTCAAATCATCCCACCCTCGCCTTCACCCACAGAGTCCAAAAGTCTGTTCTTTATATCTGTGTCTCTTTTGCTGTCTCACGTATAGGGTCATCGCTACCATCTTTCTACATTCCATATATATGTGTTAATGTACTATATTGGCATTTTTCTTTCTGACTTTCTTCACTTTATATGATAGGCTCCAGTTTCATCCACCTCATTAGAACTGATTCAAATGCATCCTTTTTAATAGCTGAGTAATACTCCATTGTGTATATGTACCACAGCTTTCTCATCATCCTGTTGATGGACATCTAGGTTGCTTCCATGTCCCGGCTATTATAAACAGTGCTGCGATGAACACTGGGGTACATGTTCATGGGGTACTCCATTGTGTATATGTACCACAGATGTCTCATCATCCTGTTGATGGACATCTAGGTTGCTTCCATGTCCCGGCTATTATAAACAGTGCTGCGATGAACACTGGGGTACATGTGTCTCTTTGAATTCTGGTTTCCTCAGTGTGTATGCCCAGTAGTGGGATTGCTGGGTCATATGGAATTCTATGTTCTATTTCCAGTTTTTTAAGGAATCTCCACACTGTTCTTCATAGTGGCTGTACTAGTTTGCATTCCCACCAACAGCGAAAGGAGGTTCCCTTTTCTCCCCACCCTCTCCAGCATTTGTTGTTTGTAGACTTTTTGATCGCAACCATTCTGACTGGCTTCAGATGGTATCTCATTGTGGTTTTGATTTGCATTTCTCTGATAATGAGTGATGTTGAGCATCTTTTCATGTGTTTGTTAGCCATCTGTATGTCTTCTTTGGAGAAATGTCCATTTAGTTCTTTGGCCCATTTTTTGATTGGGTCATTTATTTTTCTGGTTGACCTGCATGAGCTGTTTGAGATTAATTTTGAGATTAATTCTTTGTCAGTTGCTTCGTTTGCTATTATTTTCTCCCATTCTGAAGGCTGTCTTTTCACCTTGCTTATAGTTTCCTTCCTTGTGCAAAAGCTTTTAAGTTTAATTAGGTCCCATTTGCTTATTTTTGCTTTTATTTCCATTACTCTGGGAGGTGGGACATAGAGGATCCTGCTGTGATTTATGTCAGAGTGTTTTGCCTACATTTTCCTCTAGGAGTTTTATAGTTTCTGGTCTTATGTTTAGATCTTTAATTCATTTTGAGTTTCTTGGGTAGTATGTCTTTCTACATTTCTGGGATTTCTTGGTTAGTATGTCTCTCTACATTTCTGGGATTTCTTGGTTAGTATGTCTCTCTACATTTCTGGGATTTCTTGGGTAGTATGTCTCTCTACATTTCCGGGATTTCTTGGGTAGTATGTCTCTCTACATTTCTGGGGCCCCTGTGGCAATATGCAATGATTGTTCTACTTATAGTTAGTGGGAAAACCAGCTTTTCTAACTAAACAGTTCTGTCTTCTAAGATGAAGGCACAAAGTTTATAACAGAATATTTGTTGGTTTTTCCCATTTTTCAAGGGTGACCTTGGGGGACTTGCTTTTGTTTAGACAAGGAAATTAGTGCTATAACTCCCAGGGATATTTTCAGTTGCTCAGATAACTCCCGGTACTATTAAATGTTAAGAAATATTGCTAACCAGTGAGCATTTTTACCTAAATCTTGTTGTTTCAGAAAAGTCCACACAAATCACCATAATAGGCAGAGAGAGAGTTACCAAATTGTACAATTCGACTGGTCCTTTTAATGTAAGCTTTTCTTATTTTAGTTCTGTCAAAGCCTCATTTATTACCCACTGTGCTGCTGAATCTTTAGATTTAAAATAAACAATTCCAACAAAACCAAAATAATTCAGAACGTCAGTGTGGTGTATTTTCTTTATTGAAAAAAAGCACTTGAATAACACAGCTGTGGCTTGAAAAGAAAAGAGAGAGAAATTATTTTAAATGTGTGGATACAGAGCAACTGACAGAGAGGAGAAGAAATAATCCATCTTTCCCCAGTGCAGTAGCCAAATGCGCCCTTCAGCTGAACACACAACTGGGCGGGAAAGAACAAATAGGAAATTAAAAACATCTTCTGAATATTCTCATAGAGAGCACTTACAAATGCTTTATACAAGTCGACTTGACAAAGTATGCTTCTAGAAGTTTCCCAAATAAGAGTCTGAATTCTAACCATCTACAGGAAGCAGTACTCGGTAGTTTCAAAGACATGTTTACAACAATAAGTTATCAAGAAGCTCAATTGCTATCACAACAATAAAAAGCTTTAAGCTACTCCTTGCCTCCCCATTGCTAAGGATGCCCTTTCTCTCTTGGGTCATTGTTTTTTAATCATGCATGAAGATTGCAAAGCGAATACTTAACAATCTATGTTGCATACTGATGACTAAACTTCAACAAGAAGACTTCAGCTGGCCTTGGTCATCTATTTTTTCAAAGCTGAAAAAATAACTACACAAAACAGACTAATTTTTTTCAGAATTTCAAAATATGTATTAGAATCTGTTATTTTTTTTTTCTGAAGCTCAGTGAACAGATGAAGGGATTCTTGGCCCCAGAAGATAGCTTCATATTCCTTGTCACAGTTCCCATTATTATCATGACTCATTCTATCCATGTCATGAGTACTAGTACATTCGTACCTGCTCTTTCAGAGAATAACATCTTTGAGGTGAAATCTATTGTTTTTAGCATCCATTCAGTAGCTCTTCATACCTATTCACAGAGGGCACAGCTATAGAGACAATCTACAATCTCTGAGCCATACTCTCTGAGGCCAGACTCTCCTTTATCTGTTTACTCACAGGTGTCTCAGCAGTGGACACTGGGTTGGAGATGAAGAGTTGTATGATGTTTTTACAAAGCATCAAGTTTAAGGCTTGCCATCCGTGACTTCAGATCCTTAAGATGAAAACCCAGTGAGAAAGACAGCACTCCAAGGGTAGAGTTCTAACCCAGTTGAACTTATAACCAGAACAGCCTAGTGTGTTGGTCCTACTAAGACATGTGTAAAATTTCCAAGTTAAGAAATTACTACTAGGCTTTCTGTAAATAGAGCCAATTGCCATGAGTAAGAGATATGCAATTTTTCCATTTCAAAGAACTCCATAAATAATGCAATTATCACTAATCACAAGTCTTTATAAAATTTTTGGTTAAGAGATTTGTCTATTGTATGCAGGTATACATATATGTATATAAAGACATATATAATGCATATACATGATCACATGCATTGATGAATGAGTAGAAGAAAGAAAAAAGAAAGAAACAGAGGAAGGAAGGAGGAACGGGAGGGAGGGTTATTTCCTCAGATCCTCTCACAGATACACAGATATATTGTGTAGCTATAATGCTATTTGTCATCTTACAATTTTTATAGCACACTGGAAGTCAAAAGCCCCAGAGATAACCCTGGCAGAGTAGGATTATGCTCCAGTGGATTCAGGTTAAAGTTTTATCTCTGGATGAGAACACTATTATCTTTCATTCCAACACTTTCCCATATCATATTTGCTAGACAGAGGTAGCTGCCTTTGGAATCAAGGCATCTATTTCAAGCCCATCTTTTCCAAATATGCACCTGCTCCAGCTCTTCCTCCCTCACCATTGCACAAATACATTAAGTCTTTGATTCATTCTACACTTAATTTACTTGTTCATCTGCCTCTAGATCCTTGATTTCTCTTTATATGCTCTGAAAGTCCGAATCATGTCTCTTTAGCTTGATTTTCTAGCCTCTGCACCTTACAATCACATCCCCAAAGATGCATATTAAATACACTTTAGTGATAGAGCTGTTCTAAGGCTATGTGAGTGCCATGTCAATGATTGCCACATCACCATAAACTACTTTCTGTGATGCTTGGTTAAGGAAGTGCAGAGTAAGATGTGAAGGAAGAAGTCTGATTATCTAACAGCTCAGCTAAGGGATTATTTTCTAGAAATTATTTTTTATAATTTCCAATAATTATATTAAATAATTATTCTGGGTCTGCTTCTCATGGTTCCTTTTTTTGGCCCTGCCTGACTCTAAAGCCTTCAGTTTATCCTCTACATCGATTAAGCCCAAAGAAGGTAGTTCTGGTTGCTCTCTGATCTTGCTGGGAAGTCTCAAGCACTTTGAAATTCTCTGGTTTTATCTAAAAAAGTGTCTCTTTCAACATGCTTTCTCAGTTGTGCATTGGTTACACATCACACTATTTACACTGAGATGACTTTGCAGGGAATACCATCCATCGTCTTTGGTTTTATACATCTTTGAGCAATACTGCTCCCATTGCTCCAATGAGATTGTGTTACTATTTAAATTTACAAATATCAAATTAAAAACTTTTAAGAATTCTCTTCAGTATTATTTTGCAGTCTCTTTAGGATGAATGGAAATCTTTCTATATTTTTCTCTCACTCTGACATTTATAACATAAAAGACAAACCTAATTACAGAGGAACTCATTTTCCTCCAACAATTCAACCTGCCACTCAAAGTATTTGTAATCTACCCATGGCTTGTCTGAAAAATAACTGGAATTTATTTCCTTTTTCATTTGGAAAGATTATATAGCCTACCTTCTTGTTTAGGATGTAATTACAGCCAACTTTTAAATTTCTTTTACCAGATTGCCACAGATTCCTCTGAAAGTTACCCTTAGTATATGTCAGACACTTCTACCTTCCTTAGCTATGTTTTCATTTAAGGTCTCTCTTTTCCTTAATGATATTCTTTTTGTAGAATAACAGCCCATGCTTGGCATACTTTACAAAACACCCGTCTAACTTGCAGTAGATAGAGCAGCTGGAAAAGCTCCAATTCAGGAAGCCTTCTCTAGCTCTATCATTAGCTCTCGGTACTTTCTCAGAAGAGGCTTTGGGGTTCCCTGAGTTTCAAAACCTCCAGGAATGAAACATGGTTAAGCTGCTTGACTTCCTAAGACAAATGAACACTTTAAATGCTCATTGATTTGACAGTTTGGTGTGAGCAAGAGCCTCCTGTTTCATGGAATAGACAATTTTCATTCTAGACTATCACAACCTAATTAAACCAACCAAAAAAAAAATAAACAAGGTTTGCACTCTCTTATCACATTGACTTACACATAATTCGAACCGGGTAACCAAATCGGGGGGGAAAAACATCATTCTTTCTTCTCAGTGTCACAGACCCCAAAATCAGTAAATGCTGGGTTGATACTTAGTATGTGGTTGACTCCTGGGGTTTTCTCTGACTCATTGCTCTTAAGCTAGCTGACTCCCCTCTTATCAGTGAACTTGGAGGCAGCCTAATGCACTTCTGTTTCAGAGACAAGGGTCTCAGGTTTGCACATCCACATACGTCACCTCTTACAGGGGACCCTGTGGTCATTTGTTGCTGCCTTTCTCCTCTAGCTTCATCCCTTATATTTGTCGATTCTTATTGTTATTAGTATCAACAAAATTTTAAGACTGTACATGCATATATATTATTTGATCCCCAGAACAACATTTGAGGGTCTATTATTATCTTCATTTCCAAATAAGCAAACCAAGGCTCAAAGAAGTGAAATGATTTTCTCAAGGCCTATTGTCAAAAGCTGATTCCTTGATTCCAGTTGTCTAACCCCAGGACCAAAGCTCTTGTTTGTTACATCATGGTGCCTGTACATTTTAAATAAGCTTTAAATTTATACCTTCCTTAGTTATGAGAGGGAATATCATACATAATAATACCATGGTGCTTCTCTCAGCATCTCTCCTCTTTTAATCTCTCCAAAGACAAGTATTTTAAACACTTGCAGTGAATGATTGTTTATTATATACTTTTATGGCCCAGATATATAAAGGACTAAAACCTACTGAATTACCCTTGGTAATTATAGCATGCGGGAAGAAAACCTATCACGCCTCCTTACCTTGACCTACTTTAATGAAGTGATAATGTTTATTATTAGCAGCCCACCTCCAAATGCTCCCTATCTCCATGCCAGTGTGTCTCAGCCAGAATAAATGCCCGGTTAATCAGAAGTGTTTTAGTTTGCCTCAGTAGAACTCTAATAATGCTGGTACTTAATGCTGTGTAGATATCATTCAACTGTTCTGCTTCCCATGATACACTTGAAAATAAGCGCATCATTCTAAAAATGTTCTGCATAATTTTACACTCAGCAGAGAATTTACCAAACATGTACTCTAGAAGACAACAATTTGACCTTGACAAAGGAAAGTGAGATGGATGACAAAGAGCTGCTCTTCCAACTCGCCAAACAGTGCTTTTTCCAGCCACATCATGGACATCTTGGCTAAGGACCACAGAGTGGTTCCACGGAGCCTCTCCTATCACCAGCAGGGTGTGGACCAGAGCATCCAAAACAAGTTAGGGATTAGGTGTGGGTGGGTATTACAGTGAGCACTGGTGAACTTTTTCCTGGCAAAGGAGTAAAAGGAGATGATAGTCATGTGTTGGGTTGCTGTGCTTAGTCGCTCAGTCATGTCCGACTCTTTGCGACTCCATAACTGCAGCCCACCAGGGTCCTCTGCTCATGGGGATTCTCCAGGCAAGAATACTGGAGTGGGTTGCCGTGCCCTCCTCCAGGGGATCTTCCCAACCCAGGGATCGAACCCAGATCTCCAGCATTGCAGGTGGATTCTTTACTGACTGAGCCACAGTTGTCCCAAGAAAAGGAAACATTTAGACCTCTCCTTTCCTACCTTAAAATATGAAAAATCATGATCTATAATAGATATCAAGGAAGGCGCCAGAGCTTGCCTCTAGAATAGTTTTGTAAAGAGCATTATGACTTTCTGAACGAAGTCAGTCTCCTCCCCTCACCCTCTGTTTTTTTGTATTTTGCTTGTTTGTTTGGCTTTTTCTGCCTCCACAGTTCACATCAACCAGAACAAGCCAAGAGTCAGGGGCAGTCAAAATAAAATGCACTGAACATAAATACCTTGGTTCTAATTCTAGCCCTGTAACAAGCTTGTGACCTCAGGAAAGATATGTAACTTTTCTCTGCCTTAACAGCTGAATAGGAATAATACTCATCCTACTCTTATCACCAAGCAGTGCTAAAACTCTGGAAAGTACAAAGCACGATGGAAATAGAAGATATTGCTATTAAGCTTAGTCTAATGACTCTTACCAAGTGCGCTTTGCCATCCTTTTGTTTCCCTTGTCACTGTAAGAAAATAAGAGGATATCAAAGCCACTAGAGGCTGTCATGTCATCAGATATCACTAACACCTCTTCTCCAGATGTACAGCACAGTGGATGAGAGTGCAGATTCCAGGATTTACACATCTAGGGGTAAATCTTATCCTTGTCTCTTACCTGCTCTGTGACCCTTGTCAAGTTATTTCACATTTCTGAGTTTCAGTTTCTTCACCTAAAAACAGGGCAATATATTCATCAGGAAATCCCATCTCAAGGGATTATTATAAGGATTAAATAAGCTAATGCATATAAAAATATTTTACAGAAAAATGCTTGCAAAACTAGGCACACAGTGAGTGCCTAGTAAACGTTGCAAATATTCTCTCTTGACGTTTCTTCCATTTGATATAAATAGGATCTGCTGGAAATAAAGAGTTCCAGATTCAATTAAATTTGGAAGATGTTGATGTAAATGAGTTGTTACATGCAGATTTCTCAGAATCACTAAACGTTAATGTACAGGGCAACTCTTCAAAAAGGAGAGAGAGTATCTAACATTTGCCCAGAGTATTTGAAGATTAGAATCCTTGACTTTTGCAGAAGCTTTTCAGGAGAGGGTTTTTGTAGATCATATTTTCGGAAATCTTGTTCTCACAAATCAGACATTCTTAAAATTGTAGTGAAATTCCAGAATGTTGTTGGCTTCAAAATAATGGGGGAAGAGGGAGAGGGAGGTAGTGGATGAGGATAAACAAGGGACGAGATAAGTTATGTGTTGTTCATTGTTGAAAGTGGGTTATGGATATATTGGAATTCATTATATTATTCTTTCTCTTTCGTACATACTTGAAAAATTTCATAAAAGTTTTTGAAAAGATATTAAGCAAATATACACATGAAGTCCAAGAGGAAGGACTAATCTTTAGAGGGTCAAAGACCCATGCAAGCAAAGGTAAATTATCTGCTTCTCTCACTAACTTGGAGACAAAGCTCTTCATAGACCTGAAAAATCAGAAGAGGTAACTTGTAGAGACAGTAGTCAAAGAGAACCCAAATAGCTTAATTTTTTCTCTCAAACACCTATGCAACAACAGCCAAAGCCAACCAATGTTTAGGCAGAAGGTAAAAGAGAATCAGCTTCTGAATCACCAAGAAACGGATGTGCCAAACATTCAATTGACCTGATGCAGTAAGTAGACGTGACTTGAAGGGTCATGGATAGCTTTCATTTTAACTAGGTTTAACAAGGTTTCCAACTGCCAGGGACTCTGCAGGGACTCACAGGTGACCTAGAACCAATTTCATTTGCCAAAGGGCCCAATTTATTATACAAAGAGAATTCGCTCTACTGATAACAATAAAATCACCAAGCAACTATCACTTGACTTTTTAGGCAAATTCTCCCTCATTGCTCTCTTGTTCTAAATGTCACTATTTTAAACATACCTCATTATTTTTAATTATGCCCAATTAAAGGTACTTGCATATCTGCATCATGTATTTAATGATTTAAACTCTCTTTAGGGCATTAACAAAATTCTAATATTGTACATTTAACCTTTAGAAAGTTCTCAGATGGTTAACCTACCTGTCGCCAAGATTTGTGTTCATGAATTAGTCATCTCCCAGCTAGACCATTTCATAGTCTCCTAGCGGGCCCTTTTTATTCATCTCCTATGTGTCTACAGTCCACCAAAATTTATAAAATGCTTAAGTTTCTTTCTGTCGTCTAAATTTCCTACTTCCACTCTCCCTCCTCAACTAAGAGTCACCTTTGTAATTAAGGTAGACACTTCTTATTTTGTTACTACTATATATTTCAAATAAATTTAAAATTATTCTCAGTTCAGTTCAGTCAGTTCAGTCGCTCAGTCATGTCCGACTCTTTGCGACCCCATGAATCGCAGCATGCCAGGCCTCCCTGTCCATCACCAACTCCCGGAGTTCACCCAGACTCACGTCCATCGAGTCGGTGATGCCATCCAGCCATCTCATC
>NW_011495047.1:4004857-4058144 GCF_000754665.1 Bison bison bison
CAATCTTGATTCCAGCTTGTGTTTCTTCCAGTCCAGCGTTTCTCATGATGTATTCTGCATATAAGTTAAATAAACAGGGTGACAATATACAGCCTGACGTACTCCTTTTCCTATTCGGAACCAGTCTGTTGTTCCATGTCCAATTCTAACTGTTGCTTCCTGACTTCTATTAAGTTGTAAATATAATGGTCTCTGTTCTCCACTTCACAAAAAAAAAAAAAGATTCAGGTTTCCCTGGTTTGACTTCTTATTTTCTAAAGGTAAGGGACATTCCCAAAATCCTAAATGAAGTTGGGGGAGGGGGCGGTGTGGGAAGGGGGGCGGAGGGAGAGAAGGAAGTAATTCAGGTGTGAGAATCCGGCAGTTTCTGCCCACATGGGACCCACATCTGAGAACCTGCATCTGCAATGACCTCCACATTGACTGTCATGACCAGGAACATCTGAGTTCAGGATGCCCACACTATCCTCACTGAAACCGCACTTGACCTGGAAAAATCCCAGAGAGTGCTCAGAGGCATCAAGACCAAACCTAACTCCCTAACCTGGTATTTCTTCCCATCAGCAGAAGATGCTACCCAATGCTTTTGTCAATTATAAAAATATATTTTCACCAACCACACTCTCGCCTGCCCAGTATCTCTCCTGTAAGAGAAAAAGTCAAATTACTGTGGAATGAAGCTGCCCCAGAAGAAGACACAGACTGACCTCCTCGAATCAGCTCCAGGTCCAGACAAGCTTTCAAAAACCCAATTCAGTAGACCATCAGTCCCTTATTCACTAGATTAAGAGGGGCCTGGCATGCTGCAGTCCATGGGGTTGTGAAGAGTTGGACACGACTGGAAACCAAGGTGTGCAGAGGAGGATTTTGAAAACATGGGTCTCCAGCGTGCTGCAGTCGGTAACTCTGCCATTGTATTAGAATAGGACTATTCAGCTAAGGTAGGTGACTTCAGAACAGGACTATTCAGCTAAGGTAGGTGACTACAATATTCCTAGGGTACATTATTATTTTGATGTTCCCTGTAAATTACTTTTCTCCTGGTAGGGTAAATAGAATGTGGGCGGGAGGTCAGGGGACCAACATTTGTAACCTAACATCTCTATAGATGCCAGACACCATGTGAACACTTTAGGTGCCTTCTTCACAACCAGTAAGCTTGCTCTTCCGACTGTAGAGAAGAAAAACTGAGTTTCCAGGAGAAGCAGACCACCCGTTAGTGGAGAGATTCCAAAACTAAATTCAGACCCTAATCATACCACACTCACACATACACAAATACCAGAAGCCCAGGGATATGGATGGACGTTGTCACTGAGGACAGCTTTGAACTTCTTTTTCCTTTTCCCACGTGTAATTGGTCCTGCGGGTTCAAGCTTTCCAAATGCATCTCATCCTGCTCCCTTCCTGGACATTCTAATGGTCACTATTCTAGTTCAGGACTCCCTTCTTCTCTGTCCCACCTGCCTAATCTTCTAACCACCATCCGTGTCTTCAACTCCTAAGATGCTACTGTCTAGAATGAAATGCAAACTCCTAAGACTAACCTATAAGGCTCCCCAGGATCTAGCCTCTTTCTACCTGTACAGCCTAACTTACTCTACACACTGATCAATATAAACCATTTTCTATCCTCTAGTCATGCCCGCCAGGGACCGCCCCCTCCTATACCAGAAAATCTAACCCGGTCTTTAAGATTCTGTTCAAAGTGCTTTGTCCTTGAAGCCAAACCATCCATCTAGCCATCCACCCGCTGACCTTCCCTTCCTGTTAGAAAATCAGCTCCTAGAGGTTTACGTTCGTATCTGATTCAACATCACTATCCAGTTACTTGTTGGACCAAAGTCATACAACTAAGCAGGGAGAGAACACAGTTCCAACAACTCCCTCAGCAAGGTTCTTTCCAATCAGATTGTTGCGTGGAGTTTTGCTGGAATCACACAGGGGTTTGTCCCATTCAGAACAGTCAAAGCCAACCAAAAGTGTCTCCTTCAAATGCGTGGGAGGAACCTCAGATGCCATTTCTGAATTATCTGTGACAGATGAGCTTGTGGACTTGTGAAGTCTAAGCATTTCATTTCAGGGATCTGATCAACAGACATATGGAATGAGAAACTATCAACTAAATAACATTTTCTCCCAGAAATTAAAAAAAAAAAAGATAATGTTGATTCATAAATAAGTCTTCATTAGCTCTCTAATGGCAAATCTGCCCACAGAAGATACTCCTTCATTTAACTAAATTGCTTTTCTTGCCAGCCTCCACATCCTTCACATTTGGCATGACAATTTCAAAAATCTACCGTATTCTGTATTGGGATGTACTGTGCTCAGACACTCAGTCGTGTCCTACTCTTTGCAATCCCATGATGGACTGTAGCCCACTAGGCACTTCTGTCCATGGGATTCTCCCAATGAGAATACTGGAGGGAGGTACCATTTCCTCCTCCAGGAGATCTTCTCAACCCAGGGATCAAACCCACATCTCTTACATCTCCTGCATTGGCAAGCAGATTCTTTACTAGTAGTACCACTGAAGAACCCACGTATTGGGTTCTCACTTAAATAAATATACTACATTCCAAACAACCACTCTGGACATTATTTTGAATTTCTGGGGAACTAAACTGAGTGTTCATTTCCAGACAGTCTGGTTCATTTCCAGAATAGAAAACAAGAAGTTAGTGAGCAAGTATCTGAATTATCCTGGGAGAGAAGGCAGGAAGAGGTAGGTGTTTTAGGTGGGAGAAAAACAGTCTCTATCTCATTTCAATAACCTAGGTCAGAATTTCTTAAATCAGGAAGAGCATTTCCTTTTCCTTTACTACCAATTACCCACATCCAATGAATCACCAACTCATCGATTTTTATTTCCAAAACACATCATCCATCTTTTCCTCTGAAGCCTGGGTACCCCTGTTGAGACCCACATCACCTAGATTGACACTGCCCTTATTCCTTCTTAAAACTACCCTTCCATGCTCCTTAAACCAAGGAGTGTATAAGAACCACCCAAGATGTTTATTTAAATGTAGATATAAATAAACACCACTGGATTTAAATATCATGCAGACTTAAACAGGTACAACTCCACAGAGAGTCTGATGTAGGAGGTGTGGAAGCCTGATGATTTCCATTTTAAATGAGCATCTCAGACAATTCTGATAGAGGTGCTCCAGTTGCCACATTTGGATGAGAATGAGGACTATACTCACTTCAAATGTATGATCCCAAATGGAAATCTGGAAAACAATCTACACGTACTAAAAACATGTAGATAGTTCCCTACAGTCAGTTGAAAATGAAGGAAGTTACTGGACACAATGTTACGATGTTTAAAGACCTTCAGGAAGTGATGACCTCTTCCGGGTCTCTTACCCAGCTCTTCAGAGCCTCTACAGCCACCTGGCGGTGACATACGTGTGCTCTTCCTCACAAAGCCCCATTCAATGTTGAAGACCACATGCCCCTAGCAATTTATTCTGACCTACTCCTATTAGGATTCCCTTTCCCAGGAATATCCAGGGTCCATTCCCATTTCCACACCAACATGATTTAGAAGCGTCCTCCTATGCTCTTGTAACTCCCTAGACAGCCTCTATTCTCCCCATCATGTATTGCAGTCTTCTATTTACTCATCTGTTTTTCCACCAGACTAACTTCTTTTCCTATAAAGAATACGTACTATTTTTTGCCTACCCTCCCCTATAGGAAGCACTCAAGAAATGTGTCTTGAATTTACCCTCACCTGCCATCACTTCATTGCACTCCCAGATTATTAGTTCCCTTAGAACATAAATGGAGTTAGGGCCTAATACATCTGCATTGGGACCTTCTGAATCCATAGAAAGGGTCCAGAAATCAGTTCTTAATTCTCACTGGTAAATTCCCACTTGTAAGTCAAAAAAGTGAGTAGAATTATTATGAGACCTAGAGTAGGATTTTAAAGCAAGCAAGAGGGAAGGAGGAGAGCTAAATCCAGAATAAACACAGTAGTAAGAGGCACAGTCTCTGGAGGCAGGGAGAGAGAGCTAGAACTGGAGCTCTTCCATTGGCACACTGGTAGGTTGTGGGATTTTGAGCACATCACATCAATTCTATCAATTCTCTGTGCCTCAGTTTCCTCACAGGGAACAAAGAATATCCACTAGAGTCATTAAGACATGTAAAACAAACAGTACAGCAGCTTGTAGCAAACTTTTTCTGTAGTGTACCAGAAACTACTTAATTTAGACTGTGCAAGACAGTCGCTCTTGCAGCCATCGATAATATATAAGCAACTAAGCATGACTATGTTCCAATAAAACTTTATTGACAAAAACCATCAGTGGACTGGCCTTTGGCCCACGGGCCATCATTTGCCGACCTCTGCACCAGAGCAATGTTAGCACGTGTTAAACTTAATAATATTGTCGTTGTTGTTATTTTCCTTGGAGAAATTTACATTTTGGTGCATAACTCCAGTTCTGATCTTTTATACAACTTTTAATTGTGTAGTTCCCACTATAATGAGAACACATCTCACCTATTTGTACTAATTGGAGTCAATACAAAACAGGGTGCCATAGAAGACTCACAGGAGATAATCATAGTTCCCACCACTTCTCATTTATGAAATAAAACCAATGGAGTATTTTCTGGACAACATAGTTTCCCTGTAACTTCTACCATTCCAAACTACAAAACAATTTTAAAAAACCTGTAAGACACTTCAGTGGGAAAGTCACAACATAAGCAGTAGCCTGACTGAAGTGAAAATTTGAAAATCATTTCTTTTGAATGATAAACTATGCTAATTAATAACCATGCTAAATTAAATCAAGACAACACCAAACAGAACCAAGGTACTACACTGCTGAATACGGAGTAAATTACTCCTTTACAACCTTCCAGCATCACATTTGTACTTACACTGCCATATACATAACCCTCAGAATTATTCAGTTCATTATGACCTACAAAGGCATAGCCTTGGTGCCCCGCCTAGGAGATTCAGGGTGACCAAAACTAGACATTCTAGTCAGGGTGTTTGTTTTGCTATTACATTATGCTCACAATGATTTAACCATTTCTGGTGTTTTCACCAGCTGCTGCTGCTTAGTTGCTTCGTCATGCCTGACTCTTTGTGACCCTATGGACTAGAGCCCTCCAGGCTCCTCTGTCCATGGGATTCTCTAGGCATGAGTACTAGAGTGGGTTGCCACTTCCTTCTCCAGGGGATCTTCTTGACCCAGAATCAAACCCAGGTCTCCTGCACTGCAGGCAGATTCTTTAAAGCTGAGCCACCAGGTAAGCCCTCGCCAAGAGCTAAATATAAATAATTTTTAAATAAATTTAAAGGAGTCTTCCTTTTTATATCAACTTTTGCAAGCAATTTTTTTTTTTTGGTAGAGTTTGCCTGGAAGGATTGCTGCTGTCCTCTGCCCATAAAGTCCCCAGTTTATGAGATCCTCCAAGTGGCTGTGTCCACTTGCCAGCCCTGGGCCAGTAGCAGCTATTTCAACCCAGCAAAGGGACATGAAATTCCCTTGTTCATTCACTGTCTCATGCCCCTCCACTCCTCTCTCATTTCTGTGTTATCCGCTCAACCTATTACAGTCCAGAGGTGCTTGGTCCTTACCATTATTACCATGGAGCCAGCTGCTTCTCACAGGGGTGCCTGGTCTCAAGAATCCAGGCTGATCCAACTGCTGATTTTCAGAACTGCCCTGCTCCCGGCCCATATTCTCCATTACAAGCTCCTTCTGGGAATCTGCTCAGCTACCTTAAAAAGGTACCAGAAAAAGGCTCAATAGAGATAGTGTTGTAAGGAGCTCTTTGCAGAAACCTGCCCTCAGCAGGAGGCCCCTTTTCTTATCACTTTAGTAAAAGTATATTGTATTGAATAACCAAGTTTTAAGCCAGCACCTCCATCCTCTACTTGTGTCCAGCCCAAGAACACCTTTCAAATCTTTTAATCACATAACACCTGGCCTAACTGGTTGGTTCTTTCTGTGAATCAAAGAAGTAGAAATGAAGAATAAGTAATTAACAGATGACCAGATCTGTTCCCTAGCTTCCCCTTCAACAATCTCCCAAACAAACTGTGTGATCAAACTGTGTGAACAAGTTTCTAAAAGAAGACCACGAGTTGTCAAGCCTGTACCCAGTGGGGGGTGGCGATGGCTCTGACCCTTCATCTCAGTGGTTAACTGAGATTCCTTCCCTGTTTCATGGCTGAATAGAATGTTCAGAGGTAGTTGGGTGGGGGCAGGAGAGTGCTTAGGCCACCATCTCCCCATCTCCCCAGATAGCCAGCATTCTGATTCAAGGCACCTTCACTTTTTACCAGCATTTGTGAATACTGACTTTGTAACCAGCAAGCAGCAGGACTCGATTGGCTAACAATGGGCAGATCTTTTCTCACCTTGGCCATCATCCCCATCCTGGGAGAAGTATCATCTTTGGAGAGTTCTTGGTTTCATCCTCATCCTGAGCTAAGGGCTTCATCTCTTCATCTCTGACCCACCATCAGACTCAACGGCAGAATTAGATTTTCTTTCGGATGAATGCCCTACCAGTTCCCCAGTGACAGTGAGTTCCTGCAAAACCCTAGCTTGAAAGTATCTGTGTCGTGTTCAGGTCTAGTCCCATAATTAGTGAAGGTTGCCAGTGTTTCCACTCTCCTGGAGTGTTGAAAGTGACTTGCTGCTTTAATGCCGTTACTCTTCACTCCCAGTGCTTTAAAAGGTTTTATCAATCTGGGTTCATCTATGGCCATGCTTCCTTCATGGATGGAACATCAAAATTTGTAGATTCAGATATTATTCTGGGCAGTTTGGATAAATCCCACATGCTGGTTGCTGCCAAGTTTGGCTCATTTTTCAAATGGATCAGATGCTTTTCTTTTCCTCTGACAAAATTAGATTTTGTTCATTTGGGGGTGTGTGTGTGTGTGTGTGTGTATTTGGGGAGGGTGGGTGTTGCAAGTGGATGCTACATTCAAAATAGAAAATACTTAACAAAAGTGTGACTCTTTGTATCGACAGAAAATCTCTTTCTGAACAAGTAGTTTTGAGTAGTCTATCCCCATCCACATCCCTGTAGGCTAGGAAAGTGCTGACTCACCCACCAGCCTCGTGTTCCCCTCCCTTGCTTTCCTAAGAAGAAGAATCTAACCAGCTTTGAAAAATTTCATATATTAATGCATTCCCTGATGGCTCAGCAGTAAAGAATCTGCCTGCCAACATATGAGATGTAGGCGATGCAGGTTCAATCCCTGGGTTGGGAAGATCCCCTGGAGAAGGAAATGGCAACCCACTCCAGTATTCCTGTTTGGGGAATCCCGTAGGCAGAGGAGTCTGGTGGGCTACAGTCCATGGGGTCACAAAGAGTTGGATACGACTGGGCGACTAAACCACCCCCACATGGAATCAGGAGGAACAGAGATGCAGACGTAGAGAACGCAGATGCAGATGCAAAGGGGAAGGGAAGGGAGGGACGAACTAGGAGAGTAGGACTGACATATATACACAGCCATTCGTAAAATAGCTAGCTAGTGGGAAGCTGTGGTGTAGCACAGGGAGCTCAGCTCAGTGCTCTGTGGTGACATAGAGCGGTGGGATGGGGTTGGTGGCAGTGGAGGTTAAGAGAGAGGGATATATGTGTACATATAACTGATTCACTGCATTGTACAGCAGAAACTAACACAACATTGTAAAGCAATTATATTCCAATTTTTAAAAAAGTAGCCAAGCTCTGGTTCTGAAGACTATACTCTAGGCAACAAGGATTTAGACCATACTCCATATATCATACATAGACATTAACTGGTTGAAAATCCTAGCTAAGCCTTCAAAATAGAATTTTCTCTGCTTTAAATGTACTCTCCAGCTAGTAACCTGAGGTAATTATGTGAGAATTGTTATAACTAGCTAAGCCTCAGAAAGAATTTCTGAGTCTGCCTCTGTTTCCAAAAAGATCTATAGCAGGAAATTATGTTCTCACTTCGGTGAAGTATCTATGAAGGGCTGGTCTTCTCGATCCTTCCGTTAGAATGAAATAGACAAGGTACTCCAGCCTCCTTCTCCTTCCAGAAGGGTGCCTACTGGAATGCAGCAAACCTCTACTCTCTTGTTCTAATGTACCACCTGCCACCCCCAGCTGTGATTTAAGCAGGTAAGCATATCCCCAAGGTGGTATTCTTAACACTAGCTATGTTAATAATAGCAGCTTTCATTAATGGTATAATTTCAAAGGGCCAGAATTGTCCTAAGAACCTTGCCAACTTAAATCACTCACAACAAACTCTAGTGAGGTAAGACTGTCCCTATTTCGCAGCTAGGACAAATGAGGACAGGAGAGAGTGAGTCATCTGCCCAGGCCCAAGCAGCTGGTAAATGACAGAACCTGAGTGCGAGATTAGCTCTGGCTAAGTGAACATCTGTACCCCATACTTCTACCCAATGATGTTTCTCCAATGCTCTAACCTTTGTTTTCGGGAGAAAATGCATAATTCACTGTGCCCCAAAACCGCCTATCAGCCTAATTTTGTTGTAACCTGAGAAAAGAAGCAGATTTGTGAACTTTTCCTTTGCTCAAACCAAGCATTCAAATATCCAGAGTCTACAGCAGGTCACTGCCTCAGACAAGGAAAGAATTCAGTTCTGGAAGACTTGGTAGAAACCCCATATTTCTCCCCTCATCTGGGGCACAGAGGCACCTATGCAAATCAGCTTCCCCAGATCTGTCTTGACACTCTGCATTTTCTCAAAGTATCCCACCAAAGTAAATGCTCCTGGTGTCTGTAGATCTCCATCTAAAAATTATTATTAATAAAAAGAATATGAACCATTTATATGAACTTCCCTGGTGGTACAGTGGTTAAGAATCCGCCTGCCAATTCAGGAGACATGGGTTCAGTCTCTCGTCCAGGAAGATCCCATAAGCCCAGGCACCGCAACTACTGAGTCTATGAGCCCTAGAGCCCAAGCTCTTCGACAAGAGAGTAGCCCCCACGCACCGCAAGTAGAGAAAACCCGCGTGCAGCAAGGAAGACCCAGCGCACCCAAAAATAAATAAATAAATAAATAATCTTTAAAAACATTTATAATGTAGATAGAGGTCAAGATTTTGCCAAAACCCCCAAATTCTTAGAGAACTGAAAGCACAGCCTCCCTCTCTTTTGTGTCTCCCAAAACATTCAGGACAGAGTAGACTATAGGCCCTTTAATAAAAGCTTCCAGAATTCAAAGCTGAATGAGAGAATGTAGTGTTTGCCTACACAGATTGGGTCAATGTTAAAACCAAATTGAAAGAAAAGCAATAACAATGCTCTTGTACAGACTGAATGACTTTTGCTCTCAAATATGTTTCATGTAATGTATATAATGTATGCTTGTCTATTCTAGAGGCTGTAATACATGTGAGGGTTAATATATATATATATATATAATTATATATAAATATATATAGTTTATTTTATGATCATTCTGGGAAGACCCTTACGTACAATTACTCTAGCATGGTTCAGAAAAGCAAGTTCAAAGTAATTGAGAAAATTATTAGCAATGCTTGTCTTGATTTAAATCTCTTGGATAAAATTGTGTTCAGAATATACACCACACAATTTCATAACCCAGTGAACATATATGTTAAAAGTTGTACAACCTTTGAAAAATCACTCAAGGTCACAGTGGGGACCCTTGGTTTTACTTTGTGGTGGAGGTTAACTGTTTGAACTTGGACATGCCCTCCAATGTGTTTTCTTGTCAAATACCCTCTGGTTGTTTTATTTCTTGATGTTTACCCCTTTTTTCACAAGAGGAATGCAGACTGGTGAACTCTTTGGCCTTCTGAGTAATAGATCTGGCTCACTTTCTACAAAACTAGTTACTGAATCAAAGGCTGATGTTATCTTCCCTAGCATTTTTTTCTATAATGACATACAGGCGCTCCTCATTTTATCGTACTTTGCTTTACTGCACTTCAAAGATACTGCATTTTTGCAAACTGAACGTTTGTGGCAACTCCACATTGAGCAGATCCAGGGGCACTGTTTGTCCACTTTTCACTTTGTGTCTCTGTCACGTTTCTCTAGTTCTCACAATATTTCAAACTTTTTCATTATTATCGTATCTGTTGTATTAATCTGTGATCAGTGATCATTGATGTGACTACTAAACTCACTAAGGGCTTAGGTGATGGTTAGCACTTTTTCTAGCAATAAAGTATTTTTTAATTAAAGTATGTACGCTGTTGTTTTAGACACAATGCTACTGCACACCTAAGAGACCACAGCATAATGTACATAACTTTTAGATGCGCTGGGAAATTACAAAAGTCGTGTGACCTGCCTTGTTGAACTATTCCACTGATGGCAGGGTCTGGAACCCAGTCCACAGTATCTCTGAGGTCTCCCTGTATAAAACGCCCTCTGACATTTGGACAGATTATTTTATCTTTAAGATATTTCGTTTGGCAGACATCAGTGACCCCTTCAGTATCCTATCCTCAAGCTCTTCCTCTTCCCAACTCAATTTGCTAATATATCTCTTAAAGCTGCTTTAAACATGAAGACAAATTAAATCTGCCCATTGTAAAGAAATTGCACCAATATATGAGATATGAAAACATACGATGAAATCACTCTATGCCATTTTTAACTGCATCTCTTTACCTGCAGATCTCACAAGGTATTTGTCAGAGGAAAAAGAGAATGAGTGAAAGAAAGAACAAACGTGACAAAGAACAAATGAATAAAAGGAACAACACAGCTATGTTCACTACATTCGTTTCTTAAAGATTATAACTAGTAATACTCTGTATCACCCACTGTATTAGTATGCAGAACTTAATATGAGAAAAATTCCATGGGAGTAAAATTATCATCAGTGGGAATTATTTTGGTCCTCAAATTCTGAGATAGAAGTGTTTTCCATTTAGGGATTGAAGGCAAAATTGATTTCCCTAGAGGACTACTTTGGGGCATCACTACCATTAGAGTGTGATCCTCTCTCAGCAGGAGAAGAGATAGGCTGCAAGAGCATCTCCCAGTCAAAGAGTCACAGTCCAACACACAGTCTCTATAATCACCCACCTACATGAGCCCCAGAAACAGCTTCCCTGGCCCTACATTAATAATAATAATGCTGGTATAATGAAATTAAGTATGCCCTAATAAATACAATTTTTAAACATTGGTCTTAATATCTCAGGCTTAACACTTTGCATGACAATAGGCTTTAAAATAGAATTTTTTAAAAAAAGGGAGGCTCATCCTAGTAATATTCCTTAAAGTAGTAACTTATCCTCTAGTTTCCATTTGGCCATTGGATTTCTCAACAACTCCTAGCAAGGAAAAAAAAAAAGGAAAAGTGTACAAAATATAAAAATATAATATCAAGAGAAAAGTGTGGTCACAATCAAACATTAAGAGCAGTGAAGAGGCAAGTAAGTGAATCATCGTGTCCATGAGTAATGCTGTGTCCATCTTCATACCTCTTGATGGATTTCCAGCACAGCAGAAGACTTCCTGACTGTGGTTACAGTGTGCAGCCTGGACACAGGAGAAGAAAAATGCAATTTAATATATAACACACACACATATTTGTATATATACACACAGTTATATACACATAAATATGATGATGATGTCAAACTTGAGTACCATGAAGATTACTTGTACAAAACTTGAATTTCAAAGAGATGGGAAATAGTAATCAATTTAGAATATTCAAAGTCAAGAAATTCCTTGAGCAGAGCTTTCCAAAAGCAAGCCACTTGCTTAGAGCACATTTCCTGTGCCCTAGTGAGTTTCCCGTCCTCTAGGACAAAATTCACTGCACACAACCTACCACTCAGTTGGGCCCAGGGACTCACCCAGCTAAGGTGGTCAGGGGAGGCTTGATTACAAGCAGTGCCAGAGTTTGGGGCTTTGTTCTTTATCTTTACTAAGATATTAGGGATGTAGAATGCCTGGGTCCTTCACTATGCACCCCCAGAGTCTTCTGAACATGCCTATTCCATCTACAATTGGCCTTGCATCTGAAGTTTGGGTCACCTGTTACTGGTGATAAATGGACTCACTGGGCCTTAGGTGAAGCGGAAGGCCTATGACTTCCTGAGCTGCAGTGGCAATGTCTTCCTTCCCCAGACTCTGGTTCACTGACTTTCAGTCATGGCTGTGTGTGTGAATCATCTAGTGGAAATAACCAACCTAACAACTGACACTTGGACCCAATCCAGAACAATTAAATCCAAATTTCTGCAGATGGGTCCAGGCAGCAGTATTCCTGCAAATTTCCCTGGTATCTCTAATACACAGCCAAGGTACAGAACCCCTGCTTACAAAATATGGGAGACTATTATGGATAATGTACCCCATGGACTGTAGCCTACCAGGCTCCTCCATCCATGGGATTTTCCAAGCAAGAGTACTGGAGTGGGCTGCCATTTCCTTCTAGGGGATCTTCCCAACCCAGGGATCGAACCCAGGTCTCCTGCCCTGCAGACAGATGCTTTACCATCTGAGCCACCAGGGAAGCATTATGGATAATACAGTGCAGTGAATAATGACACTTCAAAAGGGGCTCTTGGGCACATTTTCCCCTTCAGTTCATCAGCTGCTACTGAAATCTCAGGAAACCTCAATTCAGAGGGGGGAGAAATGAGTTAACATTTAATGAACCATTGCAATTACTCAAAATTTATTTCTACAATCTCATATTTAACACATTAGCTCTTTTATTTGAATTCAAAATATTTCCCAAGAGGATCTCCCAGTAGGAGTAAATACATTTTGGAGCTCAGAAAATGAAAGACCAAGGATAAAATAAATTCAGTTTAATTCAGTTGAATTATTCTGGTAGTACATGAACCACTCTGGACTGGTTTCCCATCATGACACCTTACTCTATAGTCCTCCACATTACCTATTTTCTTAGCTTCTTAATAAAAACAAAGACAAATAAAGACTCCTTTTGTGTGTCTTCTTTGGAAAGCTAAAAAGAAAATTCTAGTGGCCACTTCTCCATCTTCTAGCTCTCCCCCAAAATAGATCTTTCTAGAATCTGAAACTCATCACACCTCTTCAGCATTTCTTCCCTGATGATGCTCCAACCTCTAGAATCCAAGGCTCCACCCTGTTTTATCACCAGTAACTGATTTTTCCACCAAAAGCTGAAATTCTGGAGTAAGGAAGGAATCCTTGTCTTCCTCTATATTTCCTATAAATGGCTAATAGGAGCAGGTGAATGGAGTTCTCTCTTGCCTGGCTGATTTTTCCAAAGGTTTGTGGCCCTTAGTTACTTTCTTCCACATAAATTTTTTTCTCCTTTTATTTTGGGGTGTTGAATATTTATGTGCTACACTTGTGAGCAAATATACAGAACACAGAGTCAGTCTGAAGCAAAATTACGAGGCACGTGAAATTTGCCTTCAGCCATGCCTGTCAAATTCCCATCTCCTTCAGAAGAAAAAGTGCCTCACTAATTTCTCCCACAACTGCTCTATTAAAACTATTCCCTCCATCTGCATTCATAATAGTATTAATAGCTGATGAGGGCAAAGTGACATTACATCCAAAGTAGATGCATTTTAGCGTTTGAATTCAGGCTTCCCTGGTGGCTCAACCGGTAAAGAATCTGCCTGCAATGTGGGAGACTTGGGTTGGGAAGATCCCCTGGAGAAGAGAGAGGCTACCCACTCCAGGATTCTGGTCCAGAGAATTTCATGGACTGTATAGTCCACGGGGTCGCAAAGAGTCAGACACAACTGAGTGACTTTCAGTTCATTTCGTTCAGTTCAACAGAGACCAGCAATGTGGAAAAAAAAGAACACTAACCCCACCTAGCTCTTTTTACATGGGCATTTTCTGTAATTACTAAACTTGAAAGATGAAATCCTAGGTCGTCCCAATCCTAGACTCTGAGTAGTTCGTTTTCCCAAAGATATAGTTGTTGTTTGGGATTTCCCAGGCAAGAATCCTGGAGTGAGTTGCCATTTCCTTTTCCAGGGGATCTTCCCGACCCAGGGATTGAACCTGCATCTCCTGCATTGCAGGTGGAGTCTTTACCACCGAGCCAAAAAGGAAGCCCTATAAATAGCAAAATCCTTCTTAAACCGTGGTCTCCTACCTCCACGTTGTGTAGTCCTTCCCTTAGACCACAGCAGCACTGACAACACTGCCTTTTGTTTTGTGCCTTTTAAATCTATTTTATTTGATGTTGTACCTACGTGCTAAGGCAATTCTGGGTCAAAACATTTGTCCCTTGTTCAAGCACAGTGAAAGATCAGGGTCAAAACCCACATCTTCTCATTAGTCCCACCTTTTTCCGCTGTTCCATACTCACTCAAGGAAAATGAAACCTATCTGGACCTCAAATGAGTAAGAATTAAGGGGCCTTCTCAACATTCCTCACCTCAGACCTTGAATTTGGGGCCTGTCCCACATTCGAAGAAGACTATCCCTGATTGAATATAGAAGATGACCAACTCACTGCTGACTCAGTCTGAGCCTTTCCAGCCTTTCGGAAAAATGATGTTGGATCCCCAAACTCACTGGTCCGTTGTGTAACAGAAGATGTAAACCAGGACATCAAAATCACAAAATGTAGGAGAAGGGAGTACAAAAATGTAGATTTTTTTCTTGTTTAATTTTTTAAAAATTATACTGTGACTTAAGGATCCTTTCAGAAAGTGGGATAATTAAAAGCAACACAGTAGTCATAGCATAAAATAGTATTAATAGTAAGAGTTAACATTAAAAATGTAGATCTTTCAGAATGTGTTTGAACTTGAGTGAATATCAGTTTAAAGCAAATATCAGTAGATATACATATAACCACATGTGTGTGTGTTAGTCACTCAGTTGACTTTCTGTGACCCCACAGACTGTTGCCCACTAGGCTCCTCTGTCCATGGGATTCTCCAGGCAAGAATACTGGAATGGGTTGCCATTCTCTGCTGCAGGGGATCTTTTCAACCCAGAGATCAAACCTGCATCTCCTGTGACTCCTGCATTGCAAGCAGATTCTTTACCATCTGAGCCACCAGGCAAGCCCAGGTATGACTACAGATGTAGTTTAAGCAAGAATCAACATGCTTGACTTTTGAAGCCCAATAGACCTTCGCCTTCCTGAAACCTCTGTGTCCTCATCTGACAAAGAGAAGGAATCATATGGGTTTTTTGCGAAAATAAAGAAACTGGCAGAGGTTAAAAATGTCATCTCCCCTTCCTTGCCTGTCCAAATCATACATCTTAGTTAACAGAAGAAATATCCCAAACAAGACACTCCTTTATGTTGTGAAAAGTTAATTTGGGATCAATGACATGTGGCACAGTACTCTTGGAGTGAACTGAATCTGGTTCCACATAAGGAAGATGATGGATGCTCAAATGGGCATAGCTCCGTATCTTAGCTGCTCCACAATAAAAAACCGAATCACTGCTCTCACCCTCTACTCCTGTTGTCCAACTCCTCCATATCTGATTACTTGATTTCAGGAATTTTGTGAACAGAAAATAAAGTCCTGCTCACATTCATCCTAAGTGATGAGCTCTAACCCTAAGAAGGCAGCATGTCCTGGTGGCTTGAACCCCACGGAATTCTGAAACAAAGAGGGTGTCATTCATTTCCAGCTTCTGAAATTTTACCTGAAGTCTTCCAAAGATTTCTTCTTGGTGGCCTTCAAACCACCAGTTTGGCAACAGGCAAATTTGTAATCAATGACCTGGTAAATGATGGGGTTGTACATTGCTGCTGATTTTGCCAGGAGGGTTGGCACCACAGAGAGTTGTATGGGGATGGAGTCTGGCCGTCCAAAAGCTGACCACACAGAGACCACTGCATAAGGAATCCAGGCAATCAGGAAGCCAGCGCAAATCAACATCGCCACCTGGTGAGGGAAAGCGACAGAGAACAAAATCGAGACACCTGGTGGAAATGATGGGGGGTGGGGAGGAGCAGGTAGCCTATTCACACCTAAGGAAGTCTGTCTATCATCTTTTCGTTTATCTTGCCAGTGGGAATCATATCATATGGATTTCTGAGATATTCAGCCAGAAAAAGTAATGACTATTGTTACCCTATTCACTGCATTCTCCACTCCAGAATTTGAACGTACCCAAAAGACCCAGTGTTTGACCCTATAAAAGCTGTCAGAATGTGCCCACATGGAGCAGGAAAAGCATACTAAAAAGACATCTGTGCACCTGAAATTTCCAGACTTCTCAACCCACGTTCACTTGGAAACTAGATGAAGAATATGTTCACCTTGATGAAATTTTAAATCACCCACATTTGCCTCGGGAAACTTAGAAACTCTGCCTTTGTTTGAAATTCTAATAGGAATCTTCTTCAGAGATTTCTATGAAATGTAATTTCCTTCGGCTCAAGTTTTTCTCAAGTCTGAGGCTCAGGTAGTAGAAATCCACTTGCTACAGAGGAAAAGAGAGTCAGTGAGTTCAAACCAAAGTGACACAGTTGTATGAAGTGAGACTTTTCCAGCAAGTATTTTTCTCTTTCACCAAATTATATTTACCTTTAGGAACCTCTTAACTTTTAGATCAAAGAATAGTTAGAGATAAGGTTTAACCCACCCTGACTAGCTCCTCACTACCTCCAATTCAGTCTCTTTAAGAATGTAGTCTGACCCTATAGGTTATCCCACTTGAATCCAACAAATCTTTTTAGCAAGTATTTGTGTGAGATACTGTGTAGGTTCTATGGGGACACCAGCAGGCTTTTGCGCCTTTGCTCCATCCCTCTACGGCAGTCCCCAACCTTTTTGGCACCAGGGACCAGTTTCATGGAAGATTATCTTTCCAGGGACTGGTGAGGGGAATAGTCTCGGGACGATTCGAGCACACTTACATTCACTGTGCACTTTATTTCTATTACTATTACAACAGCACCACCTCAGATCATCAGACGTTAGATCCCCGAAGTTGAGGACCCCTTCTCTAAAACACAAACAACGGCTCAACAAAGCTGAATATGGTTTAAGTGCCAGCTTGAAGGAGGACAAAATTACATGCTACAGAGAAAAGTAAGAAACAGTCTCAGGAGGAAGCTGGGATACAACCTACACATTGGCAAGTGGAAATAAAGAAACATGAGGCCAGCACAAGCAAAGGCAAAGATGGGCATGTGTGAGGTTTGTACAGGACCTAGTGAGCTATTCGCTTTGGTGTATGAGAAAACACAACGGGAGATCAGACTGGAAAGAAAGATAACATCCCCGCCCTCAGGGGTCTGTATAACCTACTACTGAGCTTGCACTGAATTCCGTGCGTCTGAAAACATTAGTAGGATTTTGGGCAGGAGACATATGAGAGGCGTGTTTAGGAAGATTAACCCATAAAAGAAAATGCGGCTGGAAAACATAGGAAGCAGAAAGGTCATTGTTTATTCATTCAGCCAACAAGCATGACTGAGCATCTCCTGCATGTTTGTGTTGAGGATAAAACAATGAACAAAGCAGATACAATCCCTCCTCACCTAGAATTTCCATTCTGAGCAGGTTTGTTAAGGCAATAAGCTAAACAAGAAATAAGAGGGATCTTAATGAGAGTTCTTTAGACTTGAAAAGGAAGTCCAAGCCTTGGGTTTTATTTTAATCTAGAGCTATTTCAGGCCCTAGGTGAGAGGTGACCTAACTTCAAAGCTTCCTTAAACTGTTATCTACTAGACTATTCTTTCTGTAAAATGGATAATGAAATATACTCAAACATGCCCTCTGTGTGATGAAGATCTGGTGTTGTTCACTTGTATTTATTTTCCTGTTTCCCTTGTACTTTTGATTAGCACTGCCAACATCCCTTCTGCCTTGTACAGTCTTTTATGGAGTTAGTGTCATAGGAATTACATGAGCCTGGTCTAACCAATGGACTGCGGGCTCCTGGCTACAGTCATAGGAACAAGGTTGGACTTTTGACTATAAACAGCATAATCAGATCCACCTTGGGATTTCATAAGGCAGTTTTAGGAAAAGTCAGCCTTCCTTATATCTTTGAGCTCCCTACAGCCCTGGGAGGATGAGAGGATGGAGCTATTTGAGGTCAGGTGACTGCAGCCATGAAATTAAAAGATGCTTACTCCTTGGAAGGAAAGTTCTGACCAACCTAGATAACATATTCAAAAGCAGAGACATTACTTTGCCAACAAAGGTCCGTCTAGTCGAGGCTATGGTTTTTCCAGTGGTCATGTATGGATGTGAGAGTTGGATTGTGAAGAAGGCTGAGTGCTGAAGAATTGATGCTTTTGAACTGTGGTGTTGGAGAAGACTCTTGAGAGTCCCTTGGACTGCAAGGAGATCCAACCAGTCCATTCTAAATGAGATCAGCCCTGGGATTTCTTTGGAGGGAATAATGCTAAAGCTGAAACTCCAGTACTTTGGCCACCTCATGCGAAGAGTTGACTCATTGGAAAAAACTGATGCTGGGAGGGATTGGGGGCAGGAGGAGAAGGGGACGACAGAGGACGAGATGGCTGGATGACATCACTGACTCGATGGACGTGAGTGTGGGTGAACTCCAGGAGTTGGTGATGGACAGGGAGGCCTGGCGTGCTGCCATTCATGGGGTCGCAAAGAGTCGGACATGACTGAGCAACTGAACTGAACTGAACTGAACTGCTTCCTCTTTCAGCCCCCAGACCCTCATTTAAGAAGTAAAATAGGGACTTCCCTGGTGGTCCAGTGGTTAAGAATCTGCCTTCCAATGCAGGGGATGTGGGTTCAATCCCTCATGAGGGAACTAAGAGCCCAGATGCCACAGGGCAACTAAGCCCTTGCACCACAACTAGAGAGACGCCTATGCACAGGAACGAAGAGACTGTAAGCCACCACGAGGACCTGATGCAGTTAAATAAATAAATACTTTTTAAAAGAAGTAAAATAACAGTTCCCATCAATAAAGTCACAACAAGCTGGTGTGGAGGATCAAGGATGAGGAATGAGATACCAAATGTTTTCTTAATGATAGTTAAAGCTGCAATATTTGTGCATGCTTTTTTGTTTTTGAAATTCAACTGGAAAAGTTTTCCTTATAACAAAGTCATCTCTGCGCATGTGTATTTCAATATGCTTTTGCAGACCTGAGCTATTGTATACAGGAAATGGTCTGTACCCCTCAGTCTTCTTGACCTGTGGAACAGCCTGTCAGTAGGGTGCGCTTGCCCTGGGAACCCCATATTTGTCAGGTGTCTCAAGGAGGAAGCATGAGAAATCCACCAGAAAGTCTCAGGTTCTAAAGTTCTACCCAAAAAGTTCAGGCTCATCTCTAAATATTAACAGCAGCAGAGAAAAACCTCAGCAATATCCATTTTGCTGTGACAATCGAAATCCCAAGCAGATGAATCAAATGAGACCAGACCTCGTGGACATCCTGAAGCCCCGAGTTAGGGTCCTGGACCAAAATTCTCACCTGTGCTCAGCAGTTATCAAGGAGACCTAAAGCACACGTGCAACTCTCCAGCTTGCTTGCTTTCCCGTCCTTCTACAGAAGCTTACCCAGGAGAAATGGTATTTGGTTTGGTCTGTGTGACTTTTTTTGTAAATGGACTGGATGCCTCAAAGCTCACAGTGAGGGTCTTTTCTTTTTCTCCTAAATCCCCAAATAAACAATAACAATATAAATAAAGCTTGCTTTCGCAGATGTCTGGAAACTTAACATAGCTCCATCCTTTTTCCTTTGGTGAGTCATAAGATGGTTTCACAGTATCTCAAAAGCTGTTTTCTGTGTTGCTGCCAAAGGCATTGACAAAAAATAGACTAGCTCTTAGTCCATAATATTTTCTACATTTTACATATTTCCTGTTTTTATGGGCATGTGCAATGGAGAACAGTAAAGACTTAAAACATTTGCATTTTGTTATCCTTTTTAAAAGGAGAGAAGAGAATTAAAATATACCAAAGCTTTTAAATACATAGCAAATGAACCCATGTGGTTTTCCTGAGATTTGAATAAAGCTAAATACTTTAAATTGAATGACTAGAAATCAAGTTTTGAAGTAGAAAGAGGGGAAAAAACTTAGATCTTAAAGTACTGCATAATGTTACTTATGTTTTTGAAGTGAACATGCAGTGAACACGAGGCACAATCATTTTCTATAACCTTCTCAAGTCAAAATATACTCCACAAAATGTTAAACATTGAAATATTAAATGTTAAAGTTACTTTAGGAGAGACTACAAAAATTTGCAAAACTTTCATGTGACAGTTTTCCCAGAAATTTTTTTGTCTTTGTTTAATTTGTTACAATATTGCTTCTGTTTAATGTTTCGGCTTTCTGACTGTGTGGCATGTGGGATCTGAGCTCCCCAAACAGGGATCAAACCCGCACCCCATGAATTGAAAGGCGAAGTCTTAACCACTAGACTGCCAGGGGAGTTCCTCCCCAAAACTTTCTACTTAACTTGGAGCACATTTAATCTTCCCACCAGTCTGCTCTTTACTTTTCACATTTCTAAATGTGTCTTCATTTCTATTTTCCAAAATTTCTATCCCAAATATCTGTAAACCAGTTCTAATATAGGCACCTGTACCATCAATCTCTTCTAAGTTGTTTATTTTTTAATTGCTTCATTTTTATCACTGTCTTTTGGTTCACTGAGAGAGGAGTAAAACTTCAAATTCTTAAATTAGACCGTTTTTGTGGGAGGAAATTCACAGAATATGTGTTTAGCTTCTACAAAAGAATCACACATCTGCAACCCAGTTGATTTTAAATATATCTTGCTGCAGAGGACCAAGAAATATACCGGTATGTTATAGCTATGGTTCAAGCTGGTATTAAGTGCCACACAAGCAAAACTGCCCACCATGGATCAATTCCAGTGAATTAACCAGTTAAAGCAAGAATAAAATAGGGATGAAAAAGCTTTATAAGGCTCTACCTCTGACACCAGTGTATCTGAGACATTACAGCAGAGGAGTTTTCCAAGAAGGAAAGTCCTCTGTCCGGTCTGTGTGTGGAGGCAGCGTGGAATAGTGGGAGAGTCTGACATGGAGGTGAGTTTCCCAAGTGGCGCAGGGGTAAAGAATCTGCCTGCCAATGCAGGAGACACAGGAGACTCAGGTTCAAGCCCTGGGCCAGGAAGATCCCCTAGAGGAGGAAATGGCAACCCACTCCCAGTATTTTTGCCTAGAAAATTCCATGGACAGAGGAGACTGGACAGATACAGTGCATAGGGTTGCAAAGAGTCAAACACGACTGAGTGACTGAGCACACACACACACACACACACACACACACACACACACTCTGACATGGAAGTGCTCAGAGGTTTGGATTCCAGTCCCCATTCATCTCCACCGAGCACTGTGAGGGAATCCCTGACTCTCAAGCCCTGCCACCTTAGTTCCTTCCACCAGGCTCCTTTGCCCAGATATAAATAAGACTTCAGCCAACACTTGAAGCTGCATGCTACCTTGGATAACAAAATAGATAAGGAGATGACTTGATGTGGAAGTGTAGGCTTAGAGTCAGGGCCAACGAGATGGCATAAATTCCCCACCATGAACGAGGCTGAATCACATTCCGGAACTAGCTAGACAAAGAAATTTCAGTGGCTGGGATGAGATCAGGTCCCAAGAAGAGAAATCACCACATCTGTGCGTTGAAAGACAGGGCAGGGAAAGGGTGCCACCTGCCAACAGAAAGCCTACAGTTGGCGGGAGCACAGGCAGGATCAGATCTGGTTTTTCTCTTTTGGGTCTAGCCAGCAAATATATGGATTTGTTCCCAACCAGAGGGGAAAATGCTTTTAAAAGATAGCATTGCAGTGATAAATGCCAGTTGTGAGGCTACAGTCCTCCACATGTGGGCAGCCTGCCATTGAGAGATGGCACAGAGGGAGCTGGAAAATGGTGACCTACCTTCCGTGGCGTTCTATTCCCTCATCTATACAAAAGCGAGGTAGTAATATTTCGCTTTCACATCACCTTTAAGAAATTAAGTAATTTGACCACTCCAAACACGTCTAGTTTGAGTTTCCTCTTTCCTTCTATTTCATCAGCAGAATGATGACAAAGGCCAACTGTCTCAGGCCCACCTTCATACACTGATAAAAAAAATTTCTTTCTGAGAGCCCCGATACCTCTGTTATTTGTTAGCCCTGGTCGCACTCCAACTAGAAAATATTAATTCATACTTTTTTTAAAAAATGTAAAAGAAAGAGCAGGATTCTTCACTTCCCAATTGCCGTTTTCTCAAATCTTGAAATACCACTACTCCATAAACAAGCGAAAGCTGTGACCAGAAGCGGCGGATGTAAATTAGGTCATGTCACCCTGCGCATCTGTGTTTGGGGCTCTGAGTCTAAAACTGAACATAATATTCCCTGACGAGGCAGTGGCTGGCTTACAGAACATACAGATTTCTAAACACCTAGTTCAACCAAACAAGGGAGACCTCACTATTCACTCTAGATGAACCGAGGCCTCCAAGGCGGGGTTACTGCTGTTCAGAGGGCAACGCACGCACAGTCCAAAGGCCCAGAGATATTAGCAATTGAAAGCTATTTCTGCAGACTTTTAAACCACCCAACCACGCTAGCTATTTCCATAGCAATCCTTTCTGTCTTTCTTGGCTGTCACTCAACAGAGTCCCCCAAAAGCTGCCTCCTAGAACCTCCTCGTGGGATTTCAGGGACAAAGGAGCCCAGATCCCACTAGGAGGAAACAGCTCCCTGGGCAGGTCAGGGAGGCCTGAGGACAGCCTGAAATTTCACGGAGCAGAAGCTCTGGGCTCCAGCCTCCACTGGGCCCCCATCACCCTTCTGCCTTCCTGTCTCCACAGACATTGTTCTCTCGGTCCTCTCACCCAACCCCCAGAATTGCACACCCAGAAGCTACCTTGCAACAGCCAGCCCACCCCCTCCACCCCCACCAATGCACACACGGGGCCACCAAACACAGGGGTCCCAGCAGGAATTCTGTTTACCTGGACGATGTCATCTGACCCAGCCCTGATCTGGTCACTGATACTGCGCAGCTCGTTACTGATACTGTGCATCAGCTCTCAGGGTTCAAGCTGCACACGGCTGCCACTCTGACATCTGGGGCCAGGAGCCCGCCTCATTTGGGAGGCCACAGCACAGTGGCAGGGGGGACACACGGGGGACCTGAGGGTGGCACCAAGGTCCCCAGCTGGGCTCCATGGGCAGCATCGCCCACTTGCCCAGCACTGAGCTGAGCTCCCTGTACTGTATAGTAGGCTCCCAAGAGCATCTGTTTTACACATGAGAGTGTATATACGTCAATCCCAGTCTCCCAGTTCACCCCTCATTCCCTGTCCCAACCATGTCCACACATCCATTCTCTTGAGGCATGGTATTAAGTCCTAGGAACACAAAATGAACCAAAAGACATGACTGTTACCCTCATGGGCCTTATTGACTAGTAGCAAAGACAGACATTGACTAAACAGTCACAAAATAGGTATGCAATTGCAAATTAATTTTAAATTGTGGCAAATTCTAATAGGATTTGTACATTTGTACAAGCAACAATGAAACATTTATACAGAAGAACTTGAATTCAACTCAGAGACTGCTTCTATGGGAAAAAACATTTAAGCTAAGAACAAGTAAGAAGAACCAGAGAAAAGGAATTCATTAATTAGTTTAAAAAAGAAGTACAATTCAGCTTTCCCACCAACTGCCCTCAGAGTCCACATGGGGGTCCTCTGACTCTGAACCCTCAGTAATAAATAACATTCAATGAGCAATACTGAAGAGAAGCCTTTGAAGGAAGCAGAGGTTTTTGAGTTTTAAAAAGACTTCAGGGACTTCTGAAGTGGTCCAGTGGTTAAGACTTCTTGCTCCCAATGCAGGGGGCATGGGTTCGATCCTTGGTCAGGGAACTAAGATCCCATGTGCCACCTGACACAGCCAAAAAAAAACAAAGTTATCTTAAAAAGTCTTCACAGTCAATGTGAAAAAAACAAAGCAAAACAAAATACCTCCTTGGATATAAAAGGGACAGAGGCCCTCAAGCCAGGGGTCAAGAGAACGGTTAACATTGATCAAGGTAATTATGTTAACACAGAGTATTCAATTATTTGTCATCGCAGCAATCCTGATTAAGCATTTCACAGACGCCAAGCACTGGAGAACTAGAGCAAATAGCACTTGCCCTCATCCAGCTACTGTCTTGTAAAAAAGAGCCACAAAGCTGTGTCATTCAAAAAAGGGAACGTGCGACTTCCCTCATGGTCCAGAGGTTAAGACTGAGCTCCCAGTGCAGGGGCCGTGGGTTCAATCCATGGTAGGGAAAGTTCCACAGGCCACAGAGAGTCACCAAAACAAAAGCAAACAAAAGTGGATATGCCAAGTGCTCTGATGGGCCACAGCAGAGGGACTTCAACAAGCCAGGAGGGATCAGAAAGGTTTTCTGCTAGAAATAAGAGACATTAAGAGACATCCAGGTGTCCACAGGATTTAGATATTAACTATAGGCCTGGGATATTGTGGATAATCTGTGTATTGTGTACATGCTCAGTCACTTAATTGTGTCCAACTCTTTGTGACCCTATGGACTATAGCCTGCCGGGCTCCTCTGTCCATGAGATTTTCCAGACAAGAATACTGAAGTCGGTTGCCATTTTGTCCTCCAGGGGATCTTCCCAACCCAGGGTCCGAACCCACATCTTCTGCATTGGCAAGAGGAATCTTTACCACTGAGCCACTGGGAAAGCCCTCAGTGTGTGTCAAGTGAATAAATATGAGGTACCAATATACACAGCACAATAATATACAGAAAAATTCATCAAAACTTCTCTTATTTCCTTCCTGTTACCCTACCATCCCCTTTGTTAAAGCAGCAGCAAAAGTGTTCACTACAACAGCACAAAGGTTTTTACAAGCAGAAATGCCCAAAGAAGTAAAACATTCACTTCTCAGCTTCTGAATTTCAAAATAGAAATTTGAAACTTACAAGAAAGGAAACAGTTGAAAGAAAAGGGTTTCGAGTGTGACAAAAATGACTTTGAGTATTTACTATCAGAGACGTGTAAGACTAGAGGCATTAAGCGTACTTACTGTGTGGACATGTCAGAGGGATGTACATGGATTTAGGAGCCAGTTTTCCAAGCCCACAGTGAGTCAAGGGCCTGTAGCTCTTAGCAAGGGAAAACCTCAGAGGAGCTAGTAACTGACCTTGAGAAGCTGTCCTGAAAATACTCCACTAAACTAAGCACAGGGAGGAGCAATAGACTCTCAATACATTTGCAAGAGCAGAAAGCTCGTGCCTCACTTCCTAGGGTGCCAGCCAAACTCCCAAAATCCACTCTGTGGGTTGCCACGGAAAGATGGGGAAGTAGCTCAAATTTCTAATGCGCCCAAAGAGCCCTTAACAGTTGAAAGGGATAGGATGCAAAGTGACCTATGACAATGGATGCCTGAGGCCAGAAGGAGCCAGGGTCAATAAATTGACAACAACCAAACCAAGAGCCCCACCCACAGGTCCCACAGAGTCACAGAGATCTCTCTGGAACTTATGTAGAGTCTAGGAAGAGGCGGAAAACCTGATTCAACTGAATTTATCCTGATCCTGTAATGTTGTTTGTTTTACAAGGTCAAAGGCAGGCATAAAAATGAGATGGTACTGTGTCGTAGGAATACAAAGAGGTGTTTTGTTTTGTTTTGTTCGTTTCTTTGTTTTTTGTTTTTCACTTTGCACACCTTTGCAATTTTGGTAATCTGTGAAATTTTACTCTGCTATAAAAGTCTGGCAAAACCATTTTTTAATTAATCAGAAGGAAATTATAATATGGAGAAAGGTTTATAGCTAGAACATCCATATTTAAGCTGATGAGATCAGACTGGCAAAATGTAGGCCTAGATAATTACCCACCTAGAAATAATTAGAGGACATCAAAAATGAATGATTTTGATCCCATAATGCAGTGAAGTGGCCTTTAAGTAATAAGCTTTTAGACCAAGCCATTCTAGAGATCAGAAAGCGCCAAGTGAACAAGCAAATCCCTGATCCCAAGAGGTAGTTGAATGAGGACAAGGTTTCTAAAATTATGAAAAGGTCCAGTGAAGGTTTTTCTACTTATTTTTACTCGGTACAAAAAAAAAAAAACCAGGATAAAAATTAAATAGTATTTTAAAACAGCTTAAATTTAGTAGAGAAGGTGCCACAGTAGAAAGATGTGTTTATTTTTCAATATGGGTTGAACTGTGACAATTTTTTTGCACAAATGAGAATAATTAGTGATGTATTTTTAGATTATATTGATACAGACATTATATATACAAATGAACTATAGATGTAATACATAATATTACATGTGTTAAGTGTCAGTCGTGTCCGACTCTTTGCAACCCCATGGACTGTAGCCTGCCAAGCTCCTCTGTCCATGGAATTCTCTAGGAAAGAATACTGGAGGAGTGGGTTGCCATCCCCTTCTCCAGGGAATCTTCTCGATCCAGGGATTAAACCCAGGTCTCCCACGTTGCAGGCAGATTCTTTACCATCTGAGCCACCACGGAAGCCCAATATATAACATAGACATCATATATAATATAGTATCATTTAGAATACATGTTAGAAACTACATATAAAATAAAATCATATACATACATGCCTACAGTGTTCATTGAGTATCACTTTGGTTAATCTGGTCTTGGTGAGTCTGACTATTTGGTCTACTTAGCGCAGGTTAAGGAGAATGATAACAATATGTCAAGTTTGGGATTGACATATGCACACCACTATATTTAAAACAGATAACCAACAAGGACCTACTGTATAGAACAGGGGACTCTGCTCAAAAGTCTGTAATAAACTAACTGGGAAAAAAAAAATTGAAAAAGAATAGATACATATAGATGTATAGCTGAGTCATTTTGCTATACACCTGAAACTAACACAACATTGTTAATCAATTATACCCCAATATAACATTTTAAAAAATTATATAAAAATAAATGCAAAAAACAATGCATTAAACAGTGTACACTGCACTTGCATGTGTACACATAATGAGCTTCAGAAATTCTAACGAGCTGCCCACCCTCAAGAGTACAAAAAGAACCAAATTCTAGAATGTTGGTAAAAACTGACTGTTAGTAGGTTGAGCTGAGGAATTCAACTAACGAGAGAGAGGCTGATGAGTAACAGACTCAGAGAAACAGGAGAAGGACCTCATGGGTAGGTAGATCCAGACTCACTGCTCAAGAGCAGCCAAACATCTCAAAGCCAGTAACCCTGAGAGATGGAAAGAGGAGAGGATGTCATGTGACATCTCAGTAGCTTCATGACATGCCACACCACAGGGCTGCAAGGTTAACTGAGATCAGACACCCATGTGACAGACATTATCTTGTTCCCTGGGCATACCTCCACGAACTATTGAAAACAAACACTTTATCTCTTTTGTATTCACCCAGTTTCTAGAACAATGTATGCATGCTAGTTGCTTCAAGTCAAGTCTGATGCTTTGCAACCCTATGAACTGTAGCCTGCCAGGCTCCTCTGTCCATGGGATTCTCCAGGCAAGAATACTGGAGTAGCTTGCCATGCCCCCCTTCAAGGGTTCTTCCCAACCCAGGGACCAAACCTGTGTCTCTTATGTCTCCTGCATTGGCAGGCAGGTTCTTTACTACTACTACTCGTGCCACCTGGGAAGCCCTCCTAGAACAATACTTGGTATCAAGTAAGATTTGGATGAAATGAAATCCACATTTAACTTGGATTAATTTATTGGCATTAATTTTTTTTTTTTTTTTGGCATCACAGACAGGAGCTAAAGGAAGAATGGGAAATGAGGATCTTAATTCACGATCCTGCATTTATGGAAATATTTTTCTTACTTAACACCTGATTATAAGCTAGAAGTACATCATGATTCCTGATGCTGCATTTTTGTCCAGCATCTATTTTTAGGTTACTTTTGGCTCTATTTTAAGGTTATGAGTATAGATTTAGAATGATGAAAACTTTTTTCAGACTGCCTCCTACTCAAATGTGGAGTTTAGGGAGTAGAGATCAACTGGAACCATCAAGAATCTCTAGCTCAAGAGAATTCACTGGTGGTCCAATCCCTGGTTGGGGAACTAAGATCCCACAAGCCACGTAATGAGGCCAAAAAGAAAAATAAAAGAAAAAACTCTAGCTCACACTGTGCAACAAATAGGTCCTTGCATGACACTAAGAACTCTGAAATGGGGGAAGAAAACTATTATTTAGACAAAAGTTTTGACTTAATAGGAAGCTACCTGTGGTCTGGAGGGAGCTGTGTTATTCCAGGTTCCTGAGGCTAGCAGTCTCCAGGGTAGGTTGTAAGGAAACTTGAAGATGGTTATCAATCAACATGATGGATTGGGATACCAGAAGGATTAGAACTTCTGTGATTTTTTTTTTTTGACCCCACCATGAAGAATGTGGGATCTTAGTTCCCCAACCAGGAATTCAACCCACATTCCCCACACTTGAACCTTTGGAGTCTTAACAACTGAACCCACAGGGAAGTCCTTACATCAATTTTTATCTTTCAAATATAAGATAGAAACTAGAGTGTGCCAATATTAAAAACACCGCTTGGTGAAAAGACAACCCTCAGAATGGGAGAAAATAGTAGCAAATGAAACAACTGACAAAGGATTAATTTCCAAATTATACAAGCAGCTCATACAACTCCCTGGTGGCTCAGACAGTAAAGCATCTGCCTGAAATGCAGGAGACTTGGGTTCAACCCCTGGGTCAGAAAGATCCCGTGGAGAAGGAAATGGCAACCCGCTCTAGTACTCTTGCCTGGAAAATTCCATGGATGGAAGAGCCCAGTGGGCTACAGTCCATGGGGTGGCAAAGAGTCAGACACGACTGAGCGACTTCACTTTCTTTTCATTTTCATACAACTCAATACCAGAAAACCAAACAACCCAATCAAAAAGTGGGAAAAAAACCTAAACAGACATTTCTCCAAAGAAAACATACAGATGGCTAACAAACACATGAAAAGATGCTCAACATCGCTCATTATTCAGTTCAGTTCAGTTGCTCAGTCATGTCCGACTCTTTGTGACCCCATGAATCGCAGCACGCCAGGCCTCGCTGTCCATCACCAACTCCTAGAGTTCACTCAAACTCATGTCCATCGAGTTGGTGATGCCATCCAGCCATCTCATCTTCTGTCGTCCCCTTCTCCACCTGCCCCCAATTCCTCCCAGTATCAGGGTCTTTGCCAATGAGCAACTCTTCGCATGAGGTGGCCAAAGTATTGGAGTTTCAGCTTTAGCATCAGTCCTTCCAAAGAACACCCAGGACTGACCTCCTTTAGAATGGACTGGTTGGATCTCCTTGCAGTCCAAGGGACTCGCAAGAGTCTGCTCCAACACCACAGTTCAAAAGCATCAATTCTTTGGCACTCAGCTTCCTTCACAGTCCAACTCTCACATCCATACATGACCACAGGAAAAACCATAGCCTTGACTAGACGGACCTTTGTTGGCAAAGTAATGTCTCTGCTTTTCAATATGCTATCTTGGTTGGTCATAAGTTTCTTTCCAAGGAGTAAGTGTCTTTTAATTTCATGGCTGCAATCACCATCTACAGTGATTTTGGAGCCCCAAAAAATAAAGTCTGACACTGTTTCCACTGTTTCCCCATCTATTTGCCATGAAGTGATGGGACCAGATGCCATGATCTTCGTTTTCTGAATGTTAAGCTTTAAGCCAACTTTTTCACTCTCCTCTTTCACTTTCATCAAGAGGCTTTTTAGTTCATTATTAGAGAACTAAATTTTGCTCATTATTAGAGAAATGCAAATCAAAACTACAATGAGATATCACCTCACACCAGTCAGAATGGCCATCATCAAAAAGTCTACAAACAATAAATGCTGGAGAGGGTGTGGAGAAAAGGGAACGCTCTTGCACTGTTGGTGGCAGTGTAAACTGATATAGCCACTGTGGAGGACAGTATAGAGATTCCTTTAAAAAACTAGGAATAAAACCACCATATGACCCAGCAATCCTATTCCTAGGCATAAACCCTGAGGAAACCAAAATTGAAAAAGACACATGCATCCCAATGTGCACTGCAGTACTATTTACAATAGCTAGAACATGGAAGCAAGCTAGATGTCCCTCGACAGATGAATGGATAAAGAAGGTGTGGTATATATACACAATGGAATATTACTCAGCCATAAAAAAGAACACATTTGAGTCAGTTCTGATGAGGTGAATGAACCCAGAACCCATTATACAGAGTGAAGTGAGTCAGAAAGAGAAAGACAAATATCATACTCTAATGCATATATCTAGAAGAATGGTACTGAAGAATTTATTTACAGGGCAGCAATGGAGAAACAGACATAGAGAACAGACTATGGACATGGGGAGGGTGGGGAGAGGGTGAGATATATGCAAAGAGTAACATGGAAACTTACATTACCATATGTAAAATAGATAGCCAACGGGAATTTGCTGTATGGCTCAGGAAACTCAAACAGGGGCTCTGTATCAGAGGGGTGGGATGGGGCGGGAGATGGGAGGGAGGTTCAAAAGGGAGGGGATGTATGTATACCTATGGCTGATTCATGTTGAGGTTTGACAGAAAACAACAAAATTCTGTAAAACAACTATCCTTCAATAAAAAAATAAACTAAAAAAGAAAAGGAACAGAAAAAAAAAACAACTTGATGGTGCAACATGGCATTTATATTGAGATTGCTGAAAAATACTTTTCAATATAAAGGTGAGATGTGATGAAAGTGTACAAACCACTGCATTAGGCTTTACTTGAATTCCTATAGGTCAGGAAAGAAAAGAGGAGCTACAGTTTCTTTGGTCTTCCCTGGTAGCTCAAAGTGTCTGCCAATGCAGGAAATGCAGGAGACAAGGATTCAGTTCCTGGGTCGGGAAGATGCCCTGGAGAAGGACATGGCAACCCACTCCAGTATTCTTGCCTGCAAAATCCCATGGACAGAGGAAGCTGGCAGGCTACAGTCCATGAGATCACAAGAGTCGGACACAACTTAGAGACTAAACCGACCAACCAGTGGTTTCTTTACCATCTTCTACACACCAGATGACAGGATAATAGGCTTATTTCTTTGAATTCCCACCACAACCCAGAGAGACAGATGTTACTATTCCTGTTACACAAGATTCAAAGTATCTACCTCTGGGTCACAAGCCTTACAAAAAATCCAAACTCTTGTCTGTTTTCAAATTGTCTGCTCTTTTACAGAGCACCACAATATCTGATGGCTCAGATAGTAAAGAATCTACCTGCAATGCAGGAGACCTGGGTTAGATCTCTGGGTGGGGAAGATCCTCTGGAGAAGGGAATGGCTACCCATTCTTGCCTGGGAAATTCCATGGCCAGAGGAGCCTTGTGGGCTACATCCGTGGGGTTCCAAAGAGTTGGACACGACTGAGCAACACTAATATTTGAAGGACCGCCAACTCTGAGACTAGCATTTGCCAAGGCACTCAATGCTGCAGAAACTCCTCTTGTGCGAAGAACCCATAGGAAAGCAGACACAGTAAGCTCTTACTGTATAAATAAGGACTGTCTATAATCACACCTATCAAAGTCCATATGTGCCTGCCTGCTCAGTCACTTCAGTCATGTCAGACTCTTCGTGATCCTATGGACTATATAGCCCTCCAGGCTCCTCTGTCGGTGGATTCTCCAGGCAAGAATACCGGAGTGGGTTGCCATGCCCTCCTCCAGACCAAAGTCCATAAGAAACATTAAATACTGTGAGGCATTTTATGAGTCACAAAAGTTATTATTCTTATTGCTGAAATAATGTTTAAAAATCAATAATATCCTATTCAATAGAGGAAATAAGCCCCCAGTAGATCCACTGTATAAATTTGGTAGATATTAAATGTGTGTGTGTGTGTGTGTGTGTAAATGAGACTGAGATAGAGACAGAAGGGATACTATCAAGGTTTAAATAAATAAAACCAAGTTCAGAAGGATATAAACAGAGGGCATTTGAAGTTCTCCCAGTCTTCAACATTCCCTAGGTTCTTCACCCTGTGAAGTTTTAATTGATTACAGAACATGTCTATAAATTATGACTGCAGTTACCTTGGTCAATTTCACTTCCAGCACATGGCTGCTATGGATCCGACTGTCAAAATGAGCTACTTCTTTGGACGAGGACTTAACCTTGGCAATGATCTTCACATAGGAGAACACGATCACAGCCGTTGGGAGCACGAGGCAGAAGAAGAGGATGTTCAGGATGAAAATCTGGCCCCCTACTGACGCCTGGGCCAGCCACCAGTCCAGGGTGCAGGAAGTTCCGAAGGGCTCAGGTGCGTAGTCCCCTAGACCTACCAAGGGCATGGTGGTCCAGAAGGCAGCATAGGCCCAGATGACCGCCAGGCAGATGTAGGCGTGCTTTCTTTTCAGCCAAATCCCTGGAGGTGGAAGAAGAGCATTATCAGGATGTAATCTGCCCTCCACCCAGACACCTCCCCTCGACAGGTCAAATTCCACATCCAAAGAGTTGATCCATTGGATTCTGGGAGACGTGGTCAGTAACCAAAGCCGGAGGGAGAGTTGGGTGGAGGGAAGGAGAGCTCCAGAGCTTGGGCTCTTTTTCCAAGAGAATAAAACAGGAAGTGTTTTCACAGGGAAGGTTTTCTCTAGGCGTCTGGGAGCCTTGGGAGGGGGATGTGACAAAAGCTGGGGAGAGGTGGCGGTAAAAAGATGAGAGGAGGCTGAAGACGGTGAAAGATCTTGGGAAAATATCCAGAATGACCTTGGAGCTCCTATCCAGGATAAGAGGCTAACTGGTAGAATATACAAATGGAGCCTCAAAAAGCATGTGTTAAGGGTTCATCAGAGGTAGAGTCCTTTGGGGGAGAAATGAGAAGACACTGCTTGTGTCTAAAATATCCTTCTTCCAAAAAGCTTGTGTGCCTCTCACCTAAGAACTCGAGGAGTGGGGGTGGATGCCAGAGTCATGATGGTGTGGGGTGATGTTATAAGGATTGGGTGAGAGCAGATTTTAACTCTTCCAATGTTATTAACACAACAGTCACACTCACAGCCAAAGGTGGAGAAGTGGGGAACCTAGGTAGAACATACCATGCTCTGCAAAGTAATTCTGTGAAAATATTTTCAGAAAAACAAAGGAAAAAAAAAAAAAACTCCGTGTTTCAGCACTGGTTTCCATTAGCCAAAAGAGAATTCCAAGAGGCAGAAACAGTGCAGTCAGTGAAGGAAAGCTGTAAAGCACTAGTGATCATTTTACAAAGTTCAATACCACCACCAAAGACAGGTCAGCCTGCTCTAGGGCTTCAGCCTCTACAGGAAGTTCCCTCCGCCCCATTTATCGCCTGGAACCCAAAGAACCAGAGAGGTGACTCCTCCCTGCCTTGGGTTTTGGTAGCAGAGAAGAAATATAGAATCATATTTTATAAAAGCCAAATGATTTCTTCAGCACAGACTCTGCTTAGCGTCACGTGAGGTCTGGGAAAATCAGAAGGGCCTAATCCTTCTCATTTCTAGTATTTGACCCGCTTCACGTAACCTTTCCAGACGTCAGTGTTCTTAGCAGTAAAATGGAGGAAATAAAAATCTACTGCTTACAGATTTCGAGAAGGGTGAAATGAACCATGCCAGGTCTCCTTTGCAAACTATGAAGGACTACATTGACATGAATATTCACTCCTGTGTTTGTTTCATTTGGCACTAACAAGAAACGTAACAGATGGTTTCCTTCGTCTCTATTTTTTTTCAAATAGACATCATCATAAAATGCAAATCTCATGGACCCACCAGATAGGAGTAACAATCAGGTAGCCACGATATCTGTCAGCTCTTGGTTATCCATTATAACGCAGAAAACATTGGCACGGATAATTATATAAATTTACAGGAACGTGCATAAGCATATGTAGAAGCGTTTACGGTGAGGGTTGCTTGGTGAGGTGTTTTATACTTACATTCGGTTATGGTGAAAGGCTGTCAAGTACAGGAGGGAGTAGATTAGTAGATTGGTTCTGTGATGCTCCAGCAGTCAGAACTAGGACCAATGGGTGGAGGTTACTGGGAAGCAGTTTTGTCTCAATATAAGGAATAACATTGTAACAACCAGAGCAGACCAATCAGAGAATGGGCTGCCTTGTGCAGTAGTAAGCTCCCCGTCACTGGTCACTGGAATTACTCAAGAAGAGGCCAGGTGGCTGTCTGTCAGGGACGCCTTAAAACACTTTATCCCATTGCATGGGGGAAAGGTCTACATGGCCCCAAGCGACTTCCTAATTCCAACATTCCAAGATACCGTGTGGAGGGTTTAATTGTGCAACAAATCAAATGATGAACCAGACTATCGAGAATCAATCTTAGAAGAAGCTGGAAAGCATATACAGTGCCCATGGGAGTTGTGCCCTGCGGTGATTCTGGGGAGTGAGCAACATTATCTCTATATTGGACCCGAAGCCTGAAGTCAAGAAAATATTTAAAAAGCAGAGACAGTGAGGTTTAGTATTCCTCAAATATCTTCAGGAAATTGAACTTTTTGCTTCTTCATCTGTAAAATCTACTTGATATGATAAAAATTTACTTGATATGATCAAAAATAAGTGTATAGAAAAAAATTGACTCTGATATCATCCAGAATAGGTATAATTGTATTTTTTGTATTTTATTGGAATTTTTGATTCAAATTATTTCTATTGCAGATTCTAAACTGTTAGAAAAAGCGATGCAAAATTTTTCTCAAAGATGAGCGCTGGATGGTGCACGCATTGGACCGTGACCCTATCCCCCACCCCAACCTCCTGTATATTTTGTTTTTAATTTAGGATTGCAAGCTTTTAAAATATAAATAAAAATTCTACCCCATTGAGAGTGTCACATCAACTTGATCTTTCCCATTCTGGGCTCCAGGCCATGTTCTGTCTCCATGGTCACAATCACCAAGCTGATTGAGACTGATGAGCAAAGCAGTGTAGCATGAACCAGTATCATTCTCTGGCTGCACCTAGTTTTCAATATTAAATTTAAAGGGCCAAATGCATCTCTTTCGGGTTCAATAATTTTTCCAGAAGCCCAAGAAGCCAAAGTATTACAAATTTATTTTTCACATTGTAGAACGGTCTTATCATTAAAATCTGATCACTAGCCTCTGAAAGTGTGTTTATGGCTGGCTCACCCCTAACCGATTCTCTTACCCACTGCTCTTTCTACATACCAAGACCACAAAAAGACTGTTGGCTGGTATTTCGTATGTGTGTCCTTTCCTGCAGGCTTGGTTCTCTAACCTGGAGGAGAATTCCTCATCTCTGCAGCCACAGGGAGCCTGAGTGCTAAAGGAGAATCAGAAAAATCTTTCCATATAATTATACTTACTACGCGGGGAAACAGCTAAAACATCTTGGACCCAATATCCTTTCAGTGCATTTTATTTCTTTTGCTTACATTGCATAACACAGTAAAAGCTTACACACTTTATACAAAGAGATGATACTTTCATAAAAGCATCGTAGCGAAACACCAGACATTCCTATAAAAAACAGTATTGAAAGAAACCTACATGGACACAGGTTCGAGTCTTTAAGTGTAAGTTAGAACAAGATAGGCTATGAGTAGAAATACTCCTGGTCTCTCAGTGTATTCATAATCTTTGTTTATTATCTCTGGGTAAAACATGTACCGCTCTGACAATCCACCTAGATTCGACTCTCAGGGAATAGAAACCTTCCTACTTACCATATGATAAATAGCAGATTTTCAGGTATCGGTCCAGGCTGACAGCAGTCATAGTGATAAGGCTTCCACAGCCAAAGAAAAATCCAGCCCATCCATACCAGCGGCAGCCAATCCAGCCGAACACCCAGCGGTGACAGAAGCAAGAGATGATGGTGAACGGTTTGCCTACAACTAGAGCGCCAAGTGACTTGTCAAGGGACGTTCCCTCCGGTTAAACTTTACCCCGCCCACCCAACTCGCTGCGGAGTCTTATCCTAGGCAGACAAGAGGGAGCTATTTTGGGAAACGTTAGGTCCAATTTGTTTACAACCAGACCCGGATCTCTAGGATTTAAACTATTTATCCCTTCAGCCTTCATCAGCTTGTTTTGTTTGTTACTTTCTAGAAAGTAGTCTTCTATTTTAATTCACACCCTGCACCCTCCTTATCCCGTATATAGTCAATCTTCCCCCTCCTTGAAGAGAACTGCTGAGGAAGCTTTCCAACGCCTGTATCTGATTCTGAAGACGGTTCCCCAACATTCATGCATCAGAAAACCCAAGTAACTGACATTCACAGCCTGCAAATGCTGGCCCCTCCCACCCTTCCCAGGTGTACCCTCCCTTGATACACTGTTAATTCAATCAAGTAACTCATCTTTATTGGGTGCTTTTAAGCTAGACACACATCACCTCTAGCTGTCTACACAGCCGGTGCCATACTCCAACTAACTAGACTGAGCACCTTCATCTCAGAGCTTTCTAATCCTGTTGGGTCTATACTCCATTGTCAGTAGGGAAACCCAATGTAAAAGAGTTCTTGTTTTGTTCAACAAATAATTATTTAATGCTCATTATGTATATGGTGCTAGAGGACAATGTGGAGATCAAGATTAACAGATTCATTTTTAACAGAGGAGACCAAACAATAATTTGTAAGATACGATATGATGGAATGATGGCTCATGATGAGTGGAGGGAAGAAAAATGAAACAGACAAAGGAGAGAGACAGAATCTGCTGTTTTCAATCAGATCAGGGAAGACCTCTCTGTGAATGTGAGGTGTAGGTAGATGTTAATCAGTGGCCCAGAACTCGAGCAAACATTTAAAGGGAAAATATTCTAGGCAGGGACAACAGCAAACTCAGAGTTTGAGCTAAGGGTCTGCTGGGTGGTGCTAAAGGCAGCCAAAAAAGGCAATTGACAGTGACTTGATGGAGGTGCCTGGGATCCATCAGCAAAAAAGATATGTTAGGCTTCTGTCTAGAGTGGAGCCTTTAACAAACCTCTGGGATGTCATCTAGAACCTTTGGGATGTCAAACCGTTTTTTAAATTTTTATTTGTTTGTTTTTGGCTGCACTGGGTCTTTGTTACTGTGTCCGGGCTTTTTCTAATTGCAGTAAGTGGGGGCTACTCTCTAATTGTGGTGCTCAGGCTTCTCATTGCCATGGCAGGCTCTAGAGCTCAGGGGGCTCAGGAGTTGTAGCATACGGGCTTAGTTGCCCCAAGGCATGTAGAATCTTCCCAGACCAGGGAACGAACCCATGTCCCCTGTGTAAGCAGGCATATTTTCAACCACTGGATCACCAAGGAAGTCCATGCCAAAGGGATTTGATGAATGTTTTGGAAATGTCTCTCCTCAAACCCAGCTGCACATTAAAATCACTGGAGGATTTTTTTGTTTTGCTTTGCTTTGCTTAATTTTAAATATCAGTGTCCAGAGTTCCAACCCCCAAATAATCTGATTTAATTTATCTCGAGAAAGCTAAGCCATCACAGTATATTTTTTATCTCCCCAGGTGATTGTGATACATATTCATGATTGAGAGCCATTGATATTTAAACAACAAATATTAGTTGTATAGATGAAACACATCTGGTCTCTAGGATGTGTTTTTCAAGGTGCTTTATAATGTACATATTAAAGCAAGGAAAAAATTTAAAAGACATAAACATTTTTAAATTAAATTAAAAAAGAGAGAACAAGAGAGAGTGAGAGATCCAGAGGTTGGAAAAAATGGTCTGAGTTGATCAGAGAAAACTAACCCATGGAAGAAAATGCTTCCTGGTGAATTACTCTAAGAGACATGCAGAGCAGGTGGTTTATACAGCCCTAGAGCAGACCTGCTTGGCTGAAAGTATTTTCAATGGACCCAGCCAATTATGCATGCTGTATGCACTCAATCACTTCAGTCACGTCTAACTCTTTGGGACCCTGTGGACTGTTGCCAGCCAGCTTCCTCTGTCCATGGGATTCCCCTGGCAAAAGTACTGGAGTGGGTTGCCATGCCCTCCTCCAGGGGATCTTCCCAACCTAGGGATTGAACCTGCATCTCCTGCATTTCAGGCAGATTCTTTACCGACTGAACTACCTGGGAAGCCCCAGACTAGTCTAACTCAAGTGTAAGCATCTGTCCGCTACAAGTGAAGGATGTGGCTGAACTGGCAGGTTTCAGTCAAGCATCACTAGGGGGCAGCATGGTGAGCTGAGCGGGAGCGCGATTATTCATGTTGCGACACCGCCATCGTGTGTCCAAATGGAAAATGGCACTCATTTTGCAGTCTCGCAAATCACCCCCAGGCGCATCTTAACTTATTTTCACAGAAAGGGGCCAGTGCTGTCGTGCTCCTCTTAGTAGGCACGTGTATTTCCCAAAAAGCTGACGATATTTCAGCCTGTCCATGCTGAGAAAAGTCTTCCCAAATAACCAAGATCATCCAAACTCAGTAAGAGGGCAGCACATCTGCTGCTGTGTGATAAATAGTGACTCAGTGGATCAACACTTATCACTGAGTCATGTTTTTAGAGATTGGCAGTAGCAGAAAAATCTACTTATGAAGAGAGAAACAAATACCAGGAAATATTTTTTAAAGGATGCTTAGATGGGAAACTGCTAAAATATTTCTGGTGGAAAGACAAGTTGATGTGTGCTATTCAAACTCTATTTCCCCAATTCTAGTAACTTAAGACTACATGCTACGTAGCAGAAAATAGGAATCCAAAGACATATTTGTGTGTATCTAGGCAACACTTAGATTGTATAGATGAACCCAAAAGGAGGTGACTTACCCCCAAATCATTCATATTTGTAAAAATGAATTACAGTTAAAGACAAATTGTCTTCCAGTTCCTCCTTGCTGGGTAATCAGAGAGGCCAAAAAAGCAAGAAATAAACCAGGGGTTCAAAATTTTGGCTGCACAACAAATTTACCTGGAAGCTTTAATTTTCTAATCCTAAATAACCTGATGTCAGAGTAACATTCTCAACCAATTAAATAAAAATTTCTGGGTATGAAACTCAGCCATAAGTTGTTGTTCTTGTTTTAAGTTCCCCAGGTGATATTTTTGTGCAGCCAAATTCAAGTGCTATTGAACTAAAAGTTTCCTATTCTTGCACTCAGTCCCTAAGCCACACTTAAGTATGTCATTACAAGGGCAGCCCTCCCTCCTTCCTAGACCTAGACTCACCTCTCAGATTCATCTTTTAGCCTAAGACCGTACTCCCCTGATGCTTAACAGATTTCCATAAGAGTGGGAGGGATGTGACAGAGCTCAAAATAGTGATCTACAGCCTGTCTGTACGTTTGTTTTTGGAATCACTTAGCCCCGTACAGTATGAGGTATCTGAAGCATCACGTATCATTTCAAATTGTATCCTCAGCATCTAACACACCTGCCACACTGAAAGGACTCAATACACACTAAATAGACAATCTCCATAGCCAGACAACACTCTGCTGACTTACCACAAATTCTGCAAAGATGACTTGTGAAAAGAGAAGCAAAAGAAGCTGAGGGTAGGCTGATCTGTGAGTCCGTGAGGACTTTATAACTGGGCATTGAAACCCCCAAAGGAGAAACGGCATGGCAGTGTTACCTGAAATCCCCAGATCACAGATTGCTAAATTGACAGTCATTATTTCCGCAGGTCTCAGCTTCTTTTTTCGTCTAGAAGACATATAAAGGACATACCCATTTCCAAACGTGGACAGAATCCCTACAAGGAAAAATAGAAATTTCCATCATTAAGACCAGGATTTAGAGCTGCCTCGGATATGAAACACTTCTCAATTTCAAAAACGGACACCATTGATTTAAGAGGGTAGTGAGAGGACTCTAAATAAAAATCTAAGTTAAGAAGATGAAATAAAAAGCATGAGGTGTAAGTGACAGGTGAGGGATGGGTTGCCTCCAAAAAGGATAGGAGTCAGGGGTTATTAAACTGCACTTACCCAGAAAAAGGAGCCACTGATTTCCCAGTGAAGCTCAGGAGGGTGAGGGAATCCCCATGGTCAGTACTTGTACTAGCCCCCAGGATGGAGCATCTCCTTAGCCATCTTTAGAGTACTGGCTTTATAGAAAAACTCCTTCCCTCTGATGAGAAGGGTGAACCCCTTGGCTATCAGTAAATTCTGAAGACGAAGTGACCCAAACAAACTGAGGTGCTTTCACTCTCCTTGTGGACTCCTGAGGGGGAACTGGCATTCAGGAGTGGCAGAGGCCAGACTAGGTTGGCATGGCCCCCTGCAAGGACAGGGTTCATCTCCTGGAGACACATCCAGGGCTTTTTGCATCCTGCGGACATGGACGTTGGGTGTCTGCCACTGCTACTGGAGTAGGCACGGAGGGGAAGTGGGTGACAATTGGTAACGCGGGCTCTCCCCCTCCCACCAAAGGGAGAGAAGGTGGCCGTCAACCCACCAACCTACCAACAATGGTATCAATGTGTTCCCACTTTTAATATCCTTTTATTAATGACTGATCAGCTTTGGCATTACAATGATAACTGTTCAAAAGCTCTTGCAAACCCAGTTTAAATCCAAAAAGACCCAATCCCTACTGACTTTAGTGAAGAAAAGAATACACCTACTTCCATAGCTTAACATGTAGAGTAGATTTCTTCAGGAATTCTTGCTTCATAGCTGTGTATAAATGAGAATCTGGTACAGCTGCCTTTAGTAGTAAGGAATAAGGAGAGTATTAACAGGAGAAACCCAGATTTTTCTATCTTAACTTCTACTTCTCCACCACAATTCATTTGAGGGGCAGCCGTGTGTTTCACAGCTGGGTGTTTCAGCTGATGGTATGAAACCAGCAGGCACTAACTGCTTCGTGCTCTTAGGAAATTGTGAATTCCAGGCGTCAGATCGGCCTTGTGGGCCATTAAAACCTCTTTAGCTTTCTTAAGACAGAAGAGGCAAAAAATAGGAGAGACTGTGGAGATTCCAGAGCAAACCAACTGCAATGAAACCCAGGTCTCATTCAAGGGAACCAGCTAGCAAGGCGCACTGGGAAATTAAAAAGTGACAACATGGCTGGAAAAATTACAAACACGTGGCTTCTACTTTGTATCCAAAAAGATTAAAAGCAGTAACTATGCATTTGATACACAAAGATCATTTAAACATCCTTTGTCTTTTTCTTCTGAGAATACTGAATTTCTTACTTTTCCTTTCTCAAATTATTTTTACTACTGATTCATTAAGGCTTCACCCAGTGCCCAAAGCTTATCAAAAAAATAGTCAACTCTCTACGAGCTACATATAAATTGTTCTCACAGGCAATCTCCCCTAGGGGAATATTAACAGAACACAAGCTTATTTTTAATGAGAGTTAAAAGGAGAAGAAGATGAAGAAGGTAAAAGCTAAAGCAAGGGGGACTTTTTTGATGATGACAATCCTGACTCTTTCTATGAATACAAAAATGTTAGATCTTGTGTACAGACCCTTGATGAACTAAGTGTTTCTAGTAAAAGAACAGAGGATGGAAATGGGTCTCTTGTTTATTTCTCCTCTATTCCAAACTCACGTTATTTTTTCATCTTCCAGTTTTCCTTAAGACTTCTAGTATTTCACAAGAATTTCACTCTACTGGTTCCTTAAAAGAATCCGGGCACATCCTTACACCTGTCCTAGAAGTGGGGGAATCAGGCGCAGAACCAGGCCCAAAACTGGGTCAAGGATGAGTCCAGCCTCCCCTTCCCTCCAGCCGAATCTGGCTGCACCCTGAACAGAGACCTGGGAACATACGTTTGGTCCCACCTTCGACTCCCTGAGTCATCTGAGGCTCCCTTTGTTCCTGGATTCTTTTGGGACCTCTTTTCCTGGAGCCTCCTCAGTTCCTCCACTTGAATATTACAGTAGATTTTCCTTCAGACCCCTAAACATCCTATTTTGTGTCATCTGGAGATATCTGTCAGGTTACAGATGCTACTTTGTAATTCATTCCTCACAACTGATTGAGACAAATTCTATTTATAAGATGTATATTTTTCTGTCTTTTCTGATCACTGAAGGTACTTACGTTTAATAAAAATGCAATGTGGATTTTACTACCAGATAGTCTCTGTGTGGGCAGAGGGCAGTTTGCCCATTATGTTCACAGCTGTGTTTCCAGCAGCATAAACAGTGGCAAAGGATGGGCCCTTTGCCCATACAGTTGTGTTTGAAAGGATGTGGAGGTCCATTTATAAGAAACAGAATTTAAGTCAGTATGATAATAACTAATAACAAAACCAAGGACTCAGGAAAACCCTTTGCAGTAGAATTTCTAATTCAATTTCATTAATTCCTTTTCCTCAAGCACTGACCATAGAGGGGTCTCCAGACTTTTCTAATGAGTTTGGCTAATTTCAGGAGGTTAAATGAAAGTCTTAGCCAGTAATAAGTAGATGAGAAAGAGAGATGGGAGGAGGAAAGAAGGGGAAAGGAGAGAAAGAAAGAAATTGAGAAAGCTTGACCCAACATGTAAAAAGATTAAAGGCAGACACATCTAAAGACGTAACCCACCTGCACGCTGGTTACCCAAATTTAAAACAATGATTTTAAATGTAAGAAAAATATTACGGTTGAATCTAATTACCTAGACTGGTGCTGTCCAATAGAAATATAATGGAAACCAGAAATATGAGTCACATACATATTTAATTTTTTTCTGGTAGTCATATCAAGCAAAATAAAAATATTACTATTTATTTTGAAAATATATTTATTTAACCTAATGGGTTAGCTGTGTGTGCTATGCTAAGTCACTTCAGTTGTGCTCAACTCTGCATGACCCTACAGATTGTGGCCCGCCAGGCTCCTCTGTCAATGGGATTTTCCAGGCAAAAATACTGGAGTGGATTGCCATGCCCTCCTCCAGGGGATCTTCCCAAACCAGGGATCGAACCGGCATTTCTTGGTCTCTTGCACTGAAAGGCAGGTTCTTTACCACTAGCACCACCTGTAGCCGATTGTTTAAAATTATTAATGAGCTATTTTACATTATTTGTTCTGGTCCTGTGTTTTCAGTATCTGATTTCTATTTACACTACACATGTCTCAATTTGGAGAAGTTAGAAGTACTGAGGAGCCACTTGCGGCCACCACACTGGATGCCAAAGCCAGGAAGAAGATGCACCACGCTGTGGATCAGGCACAGAAACTTTAGACCCTGGACTGACTTCCACTTATTATTCAGACATTTTTTCAACTCTCACCAAAATCAGTTGGTGATGCTGTCATGGCCAGACTTGACTTCAGGTGAAGCAAACTCAGTATGATCCTCCTGACGGTAGCTTGGGGACAGAGTTCCCTCCGTCGCAAAAAACAGAGGCTAAACTGGATGTATTTTAAGGTCCATTCTGAGCCTATACTCTTAGCATCACATCAAGAACACTTTTCACAAAGTAAAAGCACTCTATTTTAAATAAGATCTCCTTATCATTAATTTTATTACTCGGTGGACAAACCTACTACCAAAGCAATCAAAATGAAATAGTCTCCAGATAAATTATTTTGCTGTAAAGCTTCTCGGATTATCGAGGGAATATTTATTCCTAATAATAAAGATAATGGAGTCGTTTCTATGAAACATAAAGGCCGGATGCCACCCGTTTTTCCTGCTTCCTCCCACTCTTCATCTCAAAATATACACTTAAGTGTTGGCATCTTTGTGCAAAGTCAAGATAGCAGCCTATGAATTTTCTAGATGCAGCCTTTGCACAGAAAAAAAAAAAAACAAGGAAACTTACCAATGATTGTTAAGTAAAAGCCAGCCACTAAATCCGCTTCCCAGGAAAGCTTGGAAGCAAAGGGATCCCCATCGCGAAGATAAGGCGGCCGGCGCTCGTCCGGGGGTGGGGCCGTGTGGTTCAAAGCCATGCTCTCCTCCAGCGCAGCGGTCTGAAAGGCAGACGCGTGCAGGTCACAAGAGCCCAGAAGAAGCCCGCCCGACCCATCTCACGGCCGTGCCCCCAGCTTTAAAATGAAAATCAAGTTCGCAGGGTCATGCTTGAGTCTCTAATAACTGGTGAACACTTGCGCGTTTTTCTTCCACTATCCACATTTGTCAATATTCAATTCGCCAGTGTGTAGGCTATCCAAGTGTCTGTTATTTCCTTCCCACTGCCACCCAGTTTGTGCCACTTCATACCCTCCTTGGGTGAATAAGAGGCTGAAGGCCAAATCTCATCCATTTTACTACTTCTGGCAATTTTTTTTTAACTTTTAAACTTTTTACTTTATATTAGAGTATAGCCGATTAATAATGTAGTGATAATTTCAGGTGGAGAGGAAAAGGGCTCAGCCAAACGTAGAGTATCCATTCTCCTTGAAATTCCCTTCCCATCCAGGCTGCCACATAAGGCTTCTTCTCAGTTTTTGTAAAGGTCTGAGCCAAGAAAAGATGTGGTTTGGATACACACACACATACATGCACACACACATATGAGATATTTAATCAATATTTATTAAAATCCTATCAATATATAAAATATTTTAATTTGCCAGAGTATAGTGGGTTTTTATTTATCCAAACTGCCCAGAGGAGCATCTCTGTCAGTTATATGTTCAGTGAGCTTCAGAATTTTTCTAAAAGAAAAAATAGTCATTGATTATTAGAGCACTGAATACAAAGAGACATAGAATCTTCACTAAATGAGGTTAAGAACTAAAGGATTGTCAGGAAAGGAACAGAAAAAAAAATATTTTACAATAATAAAATTTAAAGCTGAGTTACTTAAAAACAAAATATCTTTCAACATTAGACTGTTTAGAAATGAGTTCTATTTTGGTAGAACTCTGTAATTGGTGCAGTGATAAAGAATCAGCCTGCCAGTGCAGGAGACCCGGGTTCAATCCCTGGGTCGGGAAGATCCCCTGGAGAAGGAAATGGCAATGCACTTCAGTATTCTTGCCTGGAAAATCCCATGGACAGAGGAGCCTGGCGGGCTACAGTCCATGGGGTCACAAAGAGTCAGACACGACTGAGTAATTAAACAGCAACAACACTAGGCTCATCCACAGGCAGATTTGAGTTTCAAGTTTCTTAAAGCAGAAAGCAACTCCGTTATTGCCCACCCCCACCCCTTCCAATCCATTCTCTAAATCCACTGTTTGCTGTAAAAATACCATATAACAGTGCAAATGCTTCTGTGAAAAGTCTGATATTTCAGGGAAGATGCCAAGAGTTGCAAAAGAAGCCTCCTATCTAAAAGTGAAGAATAAAATAAATGACTGCTCGAGACACCCCCCCCCAGATTTATGATTCTATGCAAAGATTAAAAAAAAAAAAAACAACTCTTGGAGTAAATTGTATGTCATTAATCACATTATTCATGTTCAGATATTCCTTTGAGCAATAAAATATACTCTGGCACCCTAACATTTGCTATTTAATGGTCTTTTGCCCATAAATAATGCTTCTGAAAACTGTTCTCATAACAGCTTATTATAGAAAAATCTAAAGACATCCCCACTCCTCATCACCTGTAAAAGTTTTCAATATTTTTTGAGTTACTAGCATTGGCCTCTATGATTTCACAATAAAAATTAAGAGGTAACTTGAGATGGAGCCAGACCCAAGTTCTCCTGTCTAAACTGAAAGAATTTACAAATGACTATTTAGCAGATACGGAAAACAGAATGGCAAATCGTCACCTACTAAGAGGAAGTAAATACTTTAAATCAGTGTCAAGGATGATGATTTAATTCTATCCAACTTTATCCAGTCTTAGAATTATCTTCAAAGAATGTTAGGCCACAGATTTCTCTCTGACCTGCTGAATTGTCACTGTTTAAGGCAGGAGGTAGCATGGACATTGTAGATAGCTACTTATACATAGGATCTGAAAGTGTTCTTCCCAAAATGGGCTTCCCTACTGGGCTGCTCTGGCTTCTGAAAAGTTTGTGGTTTTTTGCCTGAAAGCTTTATCAACCCCACATTTATTTCTAGGTATATACCATCTGAGGGGCCTCCCAGATGGCACAATGGTAAAGAACCCATCTGCTAATGCAGGAGGCTCAAGAGACACAGGTTCAATCCTTGGGTTAGGAAGATCCTCTGGAGTAGGAAATGGCAACCCACTCCAGTATTCTTGCCTGGCAAATTCCATGGACAGAGGAGTCTGGCGGGCTACAATGCTTGGGGTCATAAAAAGTTGGACATGACTGAGCACGCATGCATACACATATATTATCTGAGAAAATAAGATGTGAATCTGTCAGCATCCATGAAATCTTTAACATCAAGGAGTTTCTGAAATGAGTTACTTGGTACCCAGTAGCAGCCAGTGGAGCTGAAAATAAGTGGGATACTGCTGCTGCTGCTAAGTCACTTCAGTCGTGTCCGACTCTGTGCAACCCCATAGACGGCAGCCCACCAGGCTCCCCATCCCTTGGATTCTCCAGGCAAGAACACTGGAGTGGGTTGCCATTTCTTTCTCCAATGCGTGAAAGTGAAAGTGAAGTCGTGTGCGACCCTCAGCAACCCCATGGACTGCAGCCTACCAGGCTCCTCTGTCCATGGGATTTTCCAGGCAAGAGTACTGGAGTGGGGTGCCATTGGCTTCTCCAAAGTGGGATACAGGTAACATCAATTATGGCATAAAGGAGGAGGATGGAAACATGGTAAAACATGGTGATGCTTGAAAGTACACGGAAGGCCATGAAATATCCAGAAAGTTAACAAAGAAGCACCCAAGAGTTAGGGAAAGGACATCAAAGCAAGAAGAGCAGCAAGAATTGACAATATTCAGCTTCTAGAGGTCAAATTTCTTAGCATTAAGCCTAATATAATGTAAGCAAGGAAACACAGATTTTAAAATTCTGTAAGTCCAATGGATGGCTTATCTAGGTCATTGTCAAGTGGGTGTTGGCCCATTTTTACTACTGTCTTCAAAGGCTACCCACAATAGGCCTAGAGGACAAAAGGCCTGTGGTTAGATTCAGTTTAACCTCAATTCCAAAACTATGCTGAATCAAAGTGGTGAAAGCAGATGGACACGCTCATCTTGTCCTTGATCTTAGAGTAAATTCTTTCAGTTTTTCACTATTGAGGATAATGTTTGCCATGGGTTTTTCATATATGGCCTTTAATATGTTCAGGTAGATTCCCTCTATGCCCACTTTCTAGAGAGTTCTTATCATAAATAAGTGTCGAATTTTGTCAAAAACTTTTAAAAGAATTCCTACAGATGAAAAAAATACACACACACTTTGATTCCAGAAATGTGTGCCCCTCACTAAGCTGGAGTTTTGCAGTAAGAGGCCAAAAACTTGAGACCAAACTTCCTAGTAGCTCAGCCCCAATGACCAGCCAGCCTGGGCCCCTCATCGTAAGCAGTGAGACCACTACTGAAGACCCAGGGGTGGAATTTTCTTTGCCTGCTTTGTTCTCACCTCTCTGCTGCCCTCTTCAATCTCAGGCTCTGCCTTTTCCACTGGAGAACCACAGTGCCTTATGCCATCACCCTCACCCTATCCTTTCCTGTCAAATTCTTCTCTAATAAATTGGAGTTGACGCATGTGGTCGACATAGGAGAGTGTTCACAATATATTTGGTGGGGAAGAAAAAAACTATCAAAGACTTATGAATCACTTTTTTTTTTTTAAGTAGAGAAAAAAATAGAAAGATATATATCCAGGGGTTATGTTTTTTTTATTATGAACTGTGGTAGTATTGTTACTATGCATAGTGATATTAGGAGGAATTTTTCCTCTACTTTTTATTTGAGATCACTTGATGATATATTCATTTTCTAATTATGTAGCAGGGGTATGTTACTTTTATAATATCTATATTTTAATATAGGAGTTGTTACAGATTATTTGTGAAATTTGTGAAAATTTTACACCCATTCATTCATATAAACATTTACAAACTACAGGTTGTATGGTAGGCCTCTACGGAGTCCATGAGTCCCTTCCCTTGGGACTTTGTCATTAAGAGGGGGCCTCGCTGGAGTTGAGTTAGATTTTTCTGCAAAAGACTACTCATAGCCCTGCAATCTCAGCACACACAGGGAGCAACTCACACCTCTGCCCCTGATCTGTGCCTAGCACTGGCCTGAATGTATGTCAGCCACAGGTCTGGGACCCAGGAGACACCTTGGGAATTTTCTCCCCATTTCTTGAGTCTCTTCTTGCTCACTGAGTGTTCTATAAATTTAATAAGCATAAACCATGCTCTTCATGGTGATTTTTTTTTCTGTGTCAGCAGCTGCAGAAGCTTGATGTTCATCAGGCAGTCATAATACTCATACTAATATATTGTAAACCACATCTGTTCCCTAGTGAAGCAATCTGGATGATTCTGGCATCCTTGTATTAAGGATATGGTATTTTTGTTTTTTATATACATGAAGAAGGACCCTGCAAGAGCTTCAACAAAGTGGCAATCAAGAAAAAAAAAATAATAATGTGGGAGCTCAAATAACCCCAATCCAGGTCTCCGGAGAGGTAACCTTTATAAGTTAATTAAGTGTTAATGAGATCCTGGCCTTCTCTACAGGAGAAATATTCACAGCCACAAAGAACACTAGTGATCAGCTGAGGTCGGCTGTCAAACAGAACTGCACATAACACCCTTCAGATTTTCCTGTCGTGGTTCAATATGATGCTAGAGAAGAAAACAGTCTTTTTTTTTTTTTTGACCCACTTAAGACAAGAAGCATGGGAAGGAAGAGAGGGATAGAGGAAAAGAGAGGAAGTGAAGGCGGGAAAAGGAAGCAAAGAATATTTTCTGCTGCAGAACCAAACCAGCAAGAAAGCGATCAATTCAACTCAATAGCTCCCAAGCCATGTAAAAAGGGGGCTGAGTTGTCTGTTGAGAATAATAACCTTCAAGTCAATTTATTCCAAGCAGTTCAGCTTGAAGCAAATTGACAAATCTAAGGCAATGGGAGGATTGTAAGCCATAGAAGTCTGCTTTAATTCTGTCTTAAATCATTTGTCTTAACTTCCTGTGTGTCAGCTGTCACATAACTCCCAATTCAACCACCTCTCCTCTTCTGAACTTCTGAGTAATGAGTTTGAAATTAATTTATCCCACATTCTCTCCAAACCAATTTTCCCAGGCAAAAGGCACTACAAATTTCATGTAAGAATGACCATTTTAATTCCCAGTTCTCAGTACTTTTCATTCTCAGGACAAGAGTCCCCACCTACTCAATCCAAGTACCAGACAACATTGTCCAATTCTGGCAGGGGGCACATTTGCCCCTTGCTTTGCCTGGGGTACTCCTATTCTCTCTATATTAGGATCTCTTCCTAAGGAAGCAATCAAATAGCCCAGACCTCTGCAGATTATCAAGGTAGGCATTGTCTCAAGAGCATACAGGAAAATGTAAGCCCCAGAGGGGACGCCAGAACCTCAGGACCCCTACTGGCATCGTGACAGAACACCAGATGGGCAAACCCTTCTCAAGTGGGGAATACTTTTGTCTGTACCCTCACAGTGAACATTTTATTTCCTCCCCCCAGCCCTTAAACTCTAGGATAAAAAGAACCTCGGGCAAAATAAAATGGCTTTGAAAAAGGGATACAAAATCCCCTGCTTCCTTCCCAAATTCATGTCCTGCAGGCTCTGAGCTCATCCAACTCTCCACATCAGATCATGTAGCTGAGATTCCTAGTGACAACATTGCCCTCAGGAATAGTCATGGCCAACATGAAGCACATGCAGAATCTTCAGCAAATGAATCTATTCATATTCCTTTGAGAAGAAATCAGCCATACCACATGAGGGTTAAAGAAAAATGGGAGGAACAAACCGGCTAGACACACAGTTACTTTGACAGGAAACTCAGAGGGCTTCAGACAGATCCGAAACTGTAATTTTACTGCAATCTCTCATTGTTCTACTGTTCTTCCTTGTTGCATTCCTGATCCAATATTCTGTTTCTGCAATGCCTTTTAAACATAAGTTGATAAGCATTAGTTGATAGATTTCACCCTAAACTCAACAAGAGGGGAAAAAAAAATCCAGTTCGCTTCATCAATTACACAGTGGCATTCAGCATAAAGAGTCAGACAGAACGGCTCTAACTTGCTCCTCGTTCTTATAACCCCAAAGAGGAGGGAGAGACATCCCCTAAAAGTGAATTAAGAACCGCAGTCTCTGTGTCAGCCTCGGCCATCCTTATCATTCCCTTTAATTTTCCCGACAATCATCTTAGAATTCTTTGTTTCTTCATTTTTTCTCCCCCTTGTTAAAACTCACCAATTTAAGGGCCTGCCAAAAAGAAATGTCTTTCCCTGGGCTTCTCAAGCTGGGTTTGCTCAGATCTTGCGATGTCTTCCTATTGGTTCTTTCCAAAACACTAGTTACTCTGCCCTTCAGCTGATTTTAAACAGTATCAAGTGAAAGGTACTCATTTTCTAGACTTTCCTGCTCTCTCCACCCCTCTGTTGAAAGGACCAATCATATCTTTGGAAAAAATAATCTCATTTTATTGAATTATTGAGAAGAGATGTAATTTTTGGAAGCTTAACTTATTGGTGATTAAAACCCAGCAGCAGCTACTGGGCCCAGATATTGATCAGAAACTAGAATAATGCTATTTGCTGACTGTACTTTAAAACACCATACGCTTGCTTTTTTATTTCCAGATTTTAAAATCTCAGATTACTATTTAGGACCAAGAATTAAATCCTAGAGCTTTTTATTAATTGTCTTCTTAGCTTTTTTAAAAATATCAAAGCACACTCTCTTCAATTGCCTAACATAACTTCCTGAAGGAGAGCACAAAAATAGAAAGAGAAGCTCACGTATAATTTTTAAAGCATAAACCTTTGTCCTGACCTGGTTTACAGCTCTAAAGTTTTACCAAAATTAAAATCAAGGTTTTTGCTCTCTGGTATTAAGCGTCTATGGGATCCTAGCATGGATCAGATATTCTTCGCGTAACTGGAATGTGTTTAGAGTTCCACACGCCTTGTTCCATTACAACTCCAAGACAATAATTTTTTGTCAATAAGAATACTGAGATTGGGGCTTCCCTTGTGGCTCAGTGGTAAAGAATTTGCCTTCCAATGCAGGAGGCACTGGTTCGATCCCTGGTCCAGGAAGTTTCCACATGCCTTGCAGCAACTAAGCCCATGCGTGACAACTGTTAAGGCTGTGCTCCAGAGCCCAGGAGTCACAACTGCTGAAGTCCACATACCCTAAAGCCTGTGCTCTGCAACAAGAGATGCCACTGCAATGAGAAGCTCTCGCACTGAAACTAGAGAGGAGCCCCTGATCACCACAACTAGAGAAAAGCCCACCCAGCAATGAAGACCCAGCAGAGCCAAAAAATAAAATAAAATGATAAATTAAAAAAAAAAAAGAATACTGAGATTTAGAGAAATTCAGCAGCTCATGAGAAGTTATACTACTTAACTCCTAGTAGAATCTCATTAAAAACTTGTGGACTAAATCAATGAACAAACATTTAACCCACACAGAACACTGTTTCAAATGTATTCAAATGTTTTCATGGACAAAGGGAAGAAATTATATGTATTTTAAAGGAAAAAAAAAGGGTATGTGTCAATAAACACAGTCATTTCAGGCAAGCATCCTAAAAAATAAGACTATTTCAGAGCAGTCCCAAAAAGAAATATTCCCAGAATTTCCAGTACAATCTCAATTTTAAATATTCTATCTTGTCAACACAATAACTGTGCTTTTTCGATCATGAGATCCCATTTTTTAATTTCAGACTTATTGAGGTATAACTGACATACCAAATTATAAAAGATATTTAAAGTATACATCATGGTGATTTGACATACATTGCGAAAGGATTTCCTTCCATTGAGTTAATTAACACATTCCTTGCTTTATATATTTATCTCTGGTTTGTTTTTGTTTGTTTGTTTGTTTTTTGGTGAGAACATTTAACTTACATTCTCTTAGTTTTTTTCTATTATATAATACAATGTTAAATTTCAATTACAGTTACCATGTTGTATGTTAGAGGTTCAGATCTTATTCATCTTATCACTAAAAGTTTCTACCTTTTTACCAACCTCTTTCTATTTCCCCCAGCTTCCAGCTTTGGCAATCCCTTTTCTACTCTCTGTTTCTATCAGTTTGACCTTTTCTTTCTTTAATATTCTGTATATAAATGATATCATGCAATAGTTGTCTTTGTCTGGCTTATTTCACATAGCAGAATGCCCTCTGTTCAGTTCAGTCACTCAGTCGTGTCTGACTCTTTGAGACCCCATGGACTGCAACACGCCAGGCCTCCCTGTCCATCACCAACTCCTGGAGTTTACTCAAATTCATGTCTATCGAGTCAGTAACGCCATCTAACCATCTCATTCTCTGTCATCCCCTTCTCCTTCTGCCTTCGATCTTTCCCAGCATCAGGATCTTCCAATGTGTCAGTTCTTTGCATCAGGTGGCCAAAGTATTATAGTTTCAGCTTCAGCATCAGTCCTTCCAATGAATATTCAGGGCTGGTTTCCTTTAGAATTGACTTGTTGGATCTCCTTGCAGTCCAAGGGACTCTCAAGAGTCTTCTCCAACACCACAGTTCAAAAGCATCAATTCCTCAGCACTCAGCTTTCTTTATAGTCCAATTCTCACATCCATACATGACTACTGGAAAAACCATAACTTTGACTAGATGGACCTTTGCTGGCAAAGTAATGTCTCTGCTTTTCAGTATGTTGTCTAGGTTGGTCATAGCTTTACTTCCAAGAAGCAAGCATCTTTTAATTTCATGGGTGCAATCACAATCTGCAGTGATTTTGGAGCCCAAAAAAATAAAGCCTGTCACTGTTTCTATTGCTTCCCCACCTATTTGCCATGAAGTGATGGGACTGGATGCCATGATCTTAGTTTTCTAAATGTTGAGTTTTAAGCCAACTTCTTTACTCTCCTCTTTCACTTCCATCAAGAGGCTTTTTAGTTCTTCTTCACTTTCTGCCATAAGGGTGGTGTCATCTGCATATCTGAGGTTATTGATATTTCTCCCAGCAATCTTGATTCCAGCTTGTGATTCTTCCAGCCCTGCATTTTACATTGTGTACTCTGCATATAAGTTAAATAAGCAGGGTGACAATATACAGCCTTGACATACTCCTTTCCCAATTTGGAACCAGTCCATTGTTCCATGTCCAGTTCTAACTGTTTCTTATTGACCTGCGTACAGATTTCTCAGGTGGTCTGGGATTCCCATCTCTTGAAGAATTTTCCACAGTTTGTTGTGATCCACAGAGTCAAAGGTTTCGGCATAGTCAATGAAGCAGAAGTAGACGTTTTTCTGGAACTCTCTTGCTTTTTTGATGATCCAGTGGATGTTGGCAATTTGATCTCTGGTTCCTCTGCCTTTTGTAAATCCAGCTTGAACATCTGGGATTGCACGGTTCACGTA
>NW_011495047.1:4058244-4075784 GCF_000754665.1 Bison bison bison
AGAATTTTGAGCATTACTTTACTAGCGTGTGAGATGAGTGCAATTGTGTGGTAGTTTGAGCATTCTTTGGCATTGCCCTTCTTTGGGATTGGAATGAAAACTGACCTTTTCCAGTCCTGTGGCCACTGCTGAGTTTTCCAAATTTGCTGGCATATTGAGTGCAGCGCTTTCACAGCATCATCTTTTAGGATTTGAAATAGCTCAGTTGGAATTCCATCACCTCCACTAGCTTTGTTCGTAGTGATGCTTCCTGAGGCCCACCTGACTTCACACTCCAGGATGTCTGGCTCTAGGTGGGTGATCACACCATCATGGTTATCTGGGTCATGAAGATCTTTTCTGTATAGTTCTTCTGTGTATTCTTGCCACCTCTTCTTAATATCTTCTGCTTCTGTTAGGTCCATACCATTTCTGTCCTTTATTGTGCCCATCATTGGTATGTATAATTTTCTTGAAGAGATCTCTAGTCTTTCCCATTCTGTTGTTTTCCTCTATTTCTTTGCATTGATCACTGAGGAAGGCTTTCTTATCTCTCCTTGCTATTCTTTGGAACTCTGCATTCAGATGGATATATCTTTCCTTTTCTCGTTTGCCTTTAGCTTCTTTTCTTTCCTCAGCTATTTGTAAGGCCTCCTCAGACAACCATTTTGTCTTTTTACATTTCTTTTTCTGAGGGATGGTCTTGATCACTGCATCCTATACAATGTCACGAACCTCCATCCATAGTTCTTCAGACACTCTGTCAATCAGATCTAATCCCTTGAATCTATTTCTCACTTCCACTGTATAATCATAAGGGATTTGATTTAGGTCATACCTGAATGGCCTAGTAGTTTTCCCTGCTTTCTTCTGAATATGGCAATAAGAAGTTCATGATCTGAGCCACAGTCAGTGCCCAGTCTTGTTTCTGCTGACTGTATAGAGCTTCTCCATCTTTGGCTGCACAGAATACAATCAATCTGATTTCAATATTGACCATCTGGTGATGTCCATGTGTAAAGTCTTCTCTTGTGTTGTTGGAAGAGGGTGTTTGCTATGACCAGTTCATTCTCTTGGCAATACTTTGTTAGCCTTTGCCCTGCTTCATTTTGTACTCCAAGGCCAAACTTGCCTGTTACTCCAGGTATCTCTTGACTTCTTACTTTTGCATTCCAGTCCCCTATAATGAAAAAGACATCTTATTGGGATGTTGGTTCTAGAAGGTCTTGTAGGTCTTCATAGAACTGTTCAACTTCAGCTTCTTCAGCATTACTGGTTGGGGCATAGACTTGGATTACTGTGATATTGAATGGTTTGCCTTGGAAACGAACAGAGATCATTCTGTCATTTTTGAGATGGCACCCAAGAACTGTATTTCAGACTCTTTCATTGGCTATGAGGGCTAATCCATTTCTTCTAAGGGATTCTTACCCACAGTGGTAGATATAATGGTCATCTGAGTTAAAATCACCCATTCCAGTCCATTTTAGTTCACTGATTCCTAAACCGTCGATATTCACTCTTGCCATCTCCTGTTTGACCACTTCCCATTTACCTTGATTCATGGACCTAACATTCCAGGTTACTATGCAATATTGTTCTTTATAGCATCAGACTACTTGCATCACCAGTCACATCCACAATGGGGTGATGTTTTTGCTTTTGCTCCATCTTTTCATTCTTTCTGGAGTTATTTCTCCACTCTTCTCCAGTAGCATTTTGGGCACCTACCAACCTGAGGAGTTCATTTTTCAGTGTCCTATCTTTTTGCCTTTTCATACTGTTCATGGGGTTCTCAAGGCAAGAATACTGAAGTGGTTTACCATTCCCTTCTCCAGTGGACCACATTTTGTCAGAACTCTCCACCATGGCCCTCCCGTCTTGGGTGGCCCTACACAGCATGGCTCATAGTTTCATTGAGTTAAACAGGCTGTGGTCCATGTCATCAGTTTAACTAGTTTTCTGTGACTGTAGTTTTCATTCTGTCTGCCCTCTGAGGGATAAGGATAAGAGGCTTATGGGAGCTTCCTGATGGGAGAGACTGACAGTGGGGAGAAACTGGGTCTTGTTCTGATGGGCAGGGCCATGCTCACTAAATCTTTAATCCAATTTTCTGTTGATGGGTGGAGCTGTGTTCCCTCCCTGTTGTTTACCCAGGCCAAACTATGGTGGCGGTAATGAAGTTAACCGCGACCTCCTTCAGAAGGTCCCATGCACGCACTGCTGCACTCAGTGCCCCTGACCTGCAGCAGGCCACCAGCAACCCACACCACTGGTGGAGACTCCTGGACACTCATAGGCAAGTTTGGGTCAGTCTCTTGTGGGGTCACTGCTCCTTTGTCCGGGGTCCTGGTGCACACAAGGTTTTGTTTGTGTCCTCCAAGAGTCTGTTTCCCCAGTCCTGTGTAAGTTTTGGCAGCTCTGTAGTGGGGTTAATGACGACATCCTCCAAGAGCTCTTATGCCACATGCAGAACTGCTCCACCCAGAGCTCCTGCCCCTGGGTCAGGCCACTGTTGACCTGGATCTCCACAGGAGACACTCAAACACTCAAAGGCAGGTCTGACTCAGTCTCTGTGGGGTCTCCTGGTGCACACAAGGTTTTGTTTGAGCCCTCCAAGCATCTCTGTGGATGTGGGGTTTGATTCTAGACACGATTTCTCCCCTCCTACCATTTTGCTGGGGCTTCTCCTTTGTGCTTGGATGTGGGATATCTTTTTTTGGTGGGATCCAACATTCTCCTGTCAGTGGGTGTTCAGTGGCAAGTTGTAATTTTGGAGTTCTCACGGGAGAAGATGAGCTCACGTCCTTCTACTCTGCCACCTTGTCTACTCATGTCCCTCCATGTTAGCACAAAAGGATTTTGTTCTTTCTCACAGCTCAATAATATTCTGTTGTGCACATTTACACATCTTTTTTATCCATTCGACTTTTGATGGATACTTAGATTGCTACCATCTCTTGACTACTGTTGTGCCCTCACTTTTGAAAATGTTCTCACCATAAACGTGCTTCATTTCCCATCACCCACTCACCCTCCTTCTGAAGGTCAGATATCTTGTTTTTCAAAACCTGGACCTGAAGGACAAATCTGTCTTTATTGAAGGTATGTGATTTATTTTATTTTTGAAAATTTGATTGCACTGCACAGCTTGCAGGATCTGGTGCTGGGCAGTGAATACACAGATTCCCATCTGCTGACCAACCAGAGAATTCCCAGTTATTTACTTTTTGAAATTTATAAATCATCATGTCTCTCCAAAGAAAGATGTTGGAATGAGAAAAATAATGAAAAGACGGCTTAAATGGAGGGAGGGGAGAAACAATACAAAGAACATTGACTTTTTAAATTTGTGTGTGGATTCTCTACCAATGCCAGGCCATGTCTTTTGTGTAGATTCATTCTTGCCACAAAATGAAATCTTTGTGTAGATTCAAGAGACCCAAGATCCAGGATTAGTTATACTTGGATGTGTGCTAAATCACTTCAGTCACATCTGGCTCTTTGTGACCCTATGGACTGCGGCCTGCCAGGCTCCTCTGTCCATGGGATTCTCCAGGCAAGAACACTAGAGTAGGTTTCCATATCCTCCTCCAGAGGATCTTCTTGACCCAGGGATAGAACCTGCATCTCTACCATCTCCTGCATTGGCGGGTAGGTTCTTTACCACTAGTGCCATCTGGGAAGCTCTTTAGTTATGCTTATTGTTGATATAAAAAGGTAACTAATGACCACAGAGAACCAGAGTTAAGTGGCCAAGGAGAATCCCAAATGCTGGATTCCAAGAAGGAAGACATGAATGGTTTAGAAGAGCGGGACACCTTCTGTGCAATGTAATAGTGTCCATGAAACTATTTGGGTGGTATTATCTATTTCTAAAATTAAAGAATATCTTTTCTTCTACCATGCAAATCTAACTGGTTCTGGGAATAAAACAGTAAAACAACAAAGTTTGTTCCTTCTTTCATGGAGTTTCCACTTTAACAGAGGTGCAAGATCACTACAAAAATGTATTTAATTACTGTTGAAATAAGCACTTATTCAGTAAGCATTAATAGGAATTACAAGTGTCTCCAAAGTCAAGTGGTGGGAAGTCCCTATTTTAGAGGTGGGCCAGAGGGAGTGAGAGGATGGAACAGCAGGACCCTGTGGTCTTCCCGCTATGTCCTCTGCCTCCTTTTGTCTGTGGAAAGCTTTAGTCAAAGAAAAAGCTTAATCAGAGAAATAAGAACATGCAGAAACAAAGGGAAACAGTCCAAGGAGACTAAATGATGATAATGTAGTCATCAAACATAGTTAAGGGCTTTTAGTTCCTTCACAAGAGCTATGGATGATATTCTGAACCAATTCCTGTGAGCTGTCTTACAGATACTGAAATCCCCTACCAGGTGGAAGAAGTCATTAATAATTACATGATGACCAGACTATAACTGTGACATAAGCTGCCACAGTTCCAAAAATTGGCCTCAAAGAAATGGAAACAAACAAACCCTGGAACTGAAGATTAGCTGCACTTAAAACAACCAAGATGATGCTGGTCTGACCACTGATGATCAGTTTCAAAATATCTACCAGAGATAACTATGCTGTTTCTGCATGTAGCCCCCTCCTTCTGTCTATAAATTTCTTCCCCTCTGACTGTCAGTTGGGGGAGTTGGCCTTTGGACAGAGGTCTGCCCTCCACTCCAGTTGCCAGCATCTGAAATAAAGCGAAATTTACTTTCCACCAATCTGGCTGGTTTATTGGCATTTGAGTGGCAAGCAGCCGGATCCAACACCTTTCAGTAACAGATGTGCCTTGATAAGGTACTGGGGTAGTTAAAAGCCTCAGATGCAAGAAAAGCTGTCATTTATCAGATCCAGCACTTAGCACCTGCCAGGGGTCCTCCTGATATCCAGCCCAAGACAAGAACCTGTGAGGTGCATATCTCACTCTTTTCTGGGTCTCAACCAAAAATGTCTCAATACCACCCCCAGGACAACAGTATCCAGCATCTAGTCCACCGAATTGTGTTCTCTGGTGTGTGTCTGTATGTGTATACTTACTGCTTCAGTTGTGTCCAACTCTTTGTGACCCTGTGAACTGTAGCCTGTCAGGCTCTTCTGTCCATGGGAATCTCCAGGCAAGAATACTGAAGTGGGCTACCATTTCCTCCTCCAGGGATCAAAACTTTGTCTCTTGCTTCTCCTGCATTGGCAGCATGAATATTGACAGTATTCTTTACCACTGGGCCACCTGGGAAGCCTGTGTTCTCCATTATACATCCCCAAGTAATCTTGAACTTCTCTTTCATAGAGCTCCCTTCTTAATGTATGTCTCTTCTGCCTGAAAAATTCATGGCTACAGGAACTGTGACTCTTGGTGACCAGTGGTGCCCCCAGGACCAAGCACACCATCAGAAGCATATTTAGTAGGCACTCAGTAAATATTTTTTGAGTGAATCAATCAATGAGGAGGAGGGCCGTTCCATGTTAGAACTGAAACCAAGAGGCAAGGAGTCAGGGTGACACAGCAGAGGTCTTGCACAGCAAGACTGGCCCACGTTGACTGTTCCCCTGCTCCCTCATGAAGAAAATAGAGTAGGAATTTGAATTGACCTTTATCCCTTCTCTCTTGCTTCTGAATTCTTCTGATTATTAGTCATGGTGCTATTTTTCAGATCCTCTAGTGCAACTTTTCAGTTATAAGCTCTTGGGCCCCAGATATTGATAAAGGAAGATTTTCTCATCCATTTATTTGTCCTTAATCTTCTTTGTCTGTCATTTTGACTTAACACCAATAATACTCAAGCAGATGGTTGTAAGTTAATGCTGCTTCCCTGGGATTTAACATATAAACTTGGGCATTAGGAGAAATGCAGATTTATGTCTCCTTTTATATCAGGAAAGCAATCACCATAAAAGAATCCATCTCAATGAATGTTTTTCCCACACAGGAAGCAAAAAACCTATGTATCTCAACTGAAATAATCCGAGTTGTCAACTGAGCTACTATGAATAATGTATCTAGTAGCATTTTTTCCAGAATAGTAGCCTGAATCCAGCTCCCTGGGTCTACACTTTTGAAGGACTACTTCCATCTTAGCTGAGAACAAACTCAAATCTAAGTCATCTTAAGGGATGTGCAATTATTATTTTGAGCATCCCTGCCCTGTAAGAAATACACTAGTGCAGTATTTAAGTTTTACTATAGCTGACTATTTTTTTTTTAATTTTCTTTATTCCCTCTTTAGGGCTTTTCTCCTTTCTTTGGCTATATGGCTCCATTCTAGGTATTCTAGATATCTACTCTCTCACTTCCTTCATATCCTCCTCCAATGACCTCTTTACAGTGTGGTTCTTCCCTGGTCAACCTATATAAAAATGCCCAGCTTTCTACCTTGGGAGAAAGGTAGATATACCTTCCAGATATAATTCAGGGAGGAAGAATCCAAACACTCTGAGTTGAAGAGACTGAATAAGGAGTTTTAAAAGGTAGGAAAATATCATCTCTAATGGAGCCATATGTCATCCAATCAAAACTGACCCAGACTTGACACAGATGTTCAAATTAACAAAGACATGAAAACAATTATTATTATAACTCTATTATATATGTATATTCAAAACTTAACTAGAGACATGGAAAGTATAAAAACGTCCCTAATCAAACTTCCGAAGATGAAAACTGCAAAGCCTGAGATTAAAAAAAAATACTCTGGATGGTAGTATTAGGTCAGAGAAGATGGTGAATTTGAAGAAAAAGCAATAGAAACTCATAAATGAAACAAACAGAAAAATATAATTTTATATATGTAAGTTTTCTCTTATTATTTAAATGTAGTGTGGGATATATAGTATATATAAAAGTAAAGTGAATGAAAACATTACAAAGATTAGAAGTGAAGAATTAATACTATGTGGTTCTTATGTTATATGCAGAGTGCCTATCCTTTAAAGGTAGACTGTGATCAGTTATGTGTGTAATAATTCCTAAGGCAACCACAAAAATAACAAAACAAAGAGTTGTAGCTAATAAGCCAACCAAGGAAATAAGATGATATCATAAAAGTAAAAAAAAGGAAGGAAGAACAAAGATTAGATGATGTCTTTGTCAGGGTTCTCCAGAGAAACAAAATCAACAAGGCTGTGTGTGTGTGTGTGTATGAAGAGGGAGAGATTTATTAGAAGAAATTGACTTACATGCCTATGGAGGTTAATAAGTCCAGCAATCTCACTCACTTCTGGGTATTCTTCCAAAGAAAACAAAAGCACTAATTTGAAAAGATACATTTACATCTATGTGGGCATATTTACCATATCCAACATAGGAAGTAAACTCAGTGTCCATCGATAGATGTATGGATCCAGAAGATAAATGCTGTTGTTCAGTAGCTAAGTCATGTCCAACTCTTTGCAACCCCATAGACTGCAGCAAGCCAGGCTATCTTGTTCTTCACTGTCTCCTGGAGATTGCTCAAATTCATGTCCTTTGAGTCAGTGAGACTACCTAACCATCTCATCCTCTGCCACCCTCTTCTCTTTTTGCCTTCATCTTTCCCAACATTAGGGTCTATCCTAATGACAAAATTGTTCATAATTTTCTGTCTAACTAAAGGAAGAAAAGGGCTTTCCTGATGGCTCAGTGATAAAGAAGCCACCTGCAATGCAGGAGACAAAGGAGACAAGGGTTTGCTCCCTGGGTCAGGATGATCCCCTGGAGGAGGAAATGGCAACCCACTCCAATATTCTTGCCAAGAAAATCCAATGCTGGGCTACAGTCCATGGGGTCACAAAGAGTTGACCACGAATGAGCAACTGAGCTTGTCAAGGAAGAAAACCTCTTCGATTGCAACTGCATTATTAAAAGGCTTTTAAACCATACTTTTACCGTGCCAAGTCACTTCAGTCACATCTGACTCTTTGCGACCCTATGCCCACCAGGCTTCTCTGTCCGTGGGATTCTCCAGGCAAGAATACTGGAGTGGGTTACCATGCCCTTCTCCGGGGGATCTTCTTGACCCAGGAATCGAATCCACATCTCTTATGCATCCTGCATTCCCAGACAGGTTCTTTACCACTAGCGCTGCCTGGGAAGCCCAAATCGTACTTACCTGTTTTCAACTCTGAATAGAATAACAAGCCTCATGGCTTTTTGTCTAGCTAGAAGATGACTTTTGTCAAAGAGATGATCTTTCTCTGCCTCTTACTCTGCTTTCTGGAACACTTTTCCTCGCGCCTCCAAGATCAGCTAAATGTCACTATAGGTACCATTCCATTCTCACCATCACATTCCAATGCAGAGAACCACTAATTCCTCCCTGGCTATACTGACCACTATTACACTGACTATGATGGCATACATCCCACTGTACCTTAGTTAATCCCCTGTGTCCTTGACTATTCCCTCTGTATAATTCTTAAATACACAGACTGTGTTTTGCTCATTATCTTTGTATACGTCATACCTTCACCTTGTCTGCTTCATAGTAAACATTCCAAAAAAGCATACTGAGTAAACATTCGTTGTCACCGATCATTTCACACTATGAAAACACCAGGGTCTTTGTTTCCCTTCCACCCCATCTGTGAACCTTCATCATTGACATCTACATCTATACATCTAATATGTATATTAGAAATTCATGGTCAGAATGAGAATGTTAAAGACTGGATTGATCAGTCTTTAAAGAATTTTACTCTGATTGCACTTTTCTGATTCATCAAATGTACAAAATTGAAAGTTAGCATTTGTTGTCCAACAGCGTTTTTAATTTAGAACCCTTAGCCCCGAGATAACTATGAGCATGATGTCCTAGGGCATGACATTCCTGGAAAGTACTATTACTCATTCTCGTCACCAATCTGCATTTAAAGGTCAAAATCGGAAGCTCCTTGTTATATATGTGGGCAATGACCTTGGAAAGGATTGACTTTTCACTGCTCTCATTCATCCTCAAATAATTACTTTTTCCTAAATAAACTAATCAAAGATTAGAGGGAACTTTACATTAAAAGGGCTTCCCTGATGGCTCAGGCTGTAAAGAATCAGCCTGAAATGCAGGAGATCTGGATTCGATCCTTGGGTCCAGAAGATTCCCTGAAGAAGGGAATGGCTTCTAAGATCACATAACCTATTTAGTCTCTTTTGGTTCTGAGACCAATTCCAATGTGCACGTGCATGCACACACACACACACACACACACCAGCAAGTAATTCTCCAGGCAGCAACAGGATGTCCTGCAATTCGACTCAGTTCTGACACTATCTATCTGAAGAGAGCTTCAGATCCCACAGGTCAAGGAAAGACAAGGTCATTTATCCTCCACCCCCTCCTTCAAACACCAGCCAGTTTCAAGCCCAGGTCGTTATCTGTTTCTGATCAATTGACTACAAACTGTAGGCTCCAGACCCACCCTAGCTCAGAACACCAGCTGCAAGTCCAGATGGTTACCTGTACTTCTGACCAACTGCCTATAAATTGGAGGTTCTAACGACCCTTTTTTCGGGCTGGATTAATTTTCTAGACCAGCACTCAGAACTCAGAGAAATATTTTAGTTACTAAATCCCTGATTTATTGTAAAAGGATGTAACTCGGGAACAGCCAAATGGGAGAGATGCTTAGGGCAAGCTTGCCCCTCTTCCCAAATTTCCACATGTTCACCAGACTGAAGCTCTCCGTACCCTATCCTGTTGGGGGATTTTTATGGAGGCTTCATTACATGGGGGTTCCCCTTGTGGGTCAGACAGTAAAGAATCTTCCTGCAATGCAGCAGACCCGGGTTCAATTCCTAGGTCAGGAAGATCCCCTGGAGGGGAAAATGGCAATCCACTCCAGTATTCTTGCCTGGAGAATTCCATTGACAGAGGAGTCTGGGGTTGCAAAGAATCTGACACAACTGAGCAACTAACACTTTCACTTTCTTTCATTACACAGGCACGATTGATTGAATCATTAGTTCAGTTCAGTCTCTCAGTCGTGTCTGACTCTGTGAGCCCATGAACTGCAGCATGCCAGGCTTCCTTGTCCATCACCAGCTCCCGGAGATTGCTCAAACTCATGCCATCCAACGTCTCCTCCTCTGTCGTCCACTTCTCTTCCTGCCTTCAATCTTTCCCAGCATCAGGGTCTTTGCCAGTGAGTCAGTTCTTTGCATCAGGTGGCCAAAGTATTGGAACTTGAGCTTCAGCATCAGTCCTTACAAGGAATATTCAGGACTGATTTCCTTTAAGATTGACTGGTTTGATCTCCTTGCAGGCCAAGGGACTCTCAAGAGTCTTTTCCAATACCACAATTTGAAAACATCAGTTCTATGGCGCTGGCTTTCTTTATAGTCCAACTCTCACATCCATGCATGACTGCTGGAAAACCCACAGCTTTGACTATAAAGACCTTTGTTGGTAAAGTAATAACTCTGCTTTTTAATATGCTGTCTAGGTTTGTCATAGGTTTTCTTCCAAGGAGTAAGCGTCTTTTAATATCATGGCTACATCTGCAATGATTTTGGAGCCCAAGAAAACAAAGTGTCACTGTTTCCACTGTTACCCCATCTATTTGCCATGAAGTGGATGAGACTGAATGCCATGATCTTTGTTTTTTGAATGTTGAGTTTTAAGCCAGCTTTTTTACTCTCCTCTTTTACTTTCCTCAAGAGACTCTTTAGTTCCTCTTGGCTTTCTGCCATAAGTGTGGTGTCACCTGCATATCTGAGGTTATTGATATTTCTCCTGGGAACCTTGATGCCAGCTTGTCCTTCATCCAGCCCAGCATTGCACAAGATGTAGTCTACATATAAGTTAAATAAGCAAGGTGACAATATACAGCCTTGATGTACTCCTTTCCAAATTTTGAGTCCGTTGTTCCGTGTCTGGTTCTAACTGTTGCTTCTTGACCTGCATACAGATTGCTCAGGAAGCAGGTCAGCTGGTCTGATATTCCCATCTCTTGAAGAATTTTCCACAGTTTGCTGTTATCCACATAGTCAAAGGCTTTGGCGTATTGTTGGGGGCCAGAGTGAGGTACTCTGCCCGTGACAAAGGTCATGAGGAAGGAGGCTCGACATACGCAAAGGCGGGATCAAGCCTCAGGAGTCCCCCTGGAACTCCTCGAGCATCTACCCCCATAACCAGAGCCTGCCTACTTTACTATTTTGTGCTCTCACCTACATCTCTGACTTTACGGGGGGCTGTCCCCCACCACCTCTTTCGGAGAAGGAGTTAACTTAGAGCTCCAGTTAATAAAAACTCCTGGGTGTGACAAGAGTGTTTTAACCTACAAACTCCTCTGAAGGTTCTCTGGCCTGCCTGACAGGCTTGTCCGGCCACATGTGATTGCTCACAGCCTCCCAACCGTGAGAGGCACGAGATGCTTTAAACCTTCTAAAAACAGGTTCCTTAGAAAAGTTAGAAAACTATTAGTATAAGTATAATGGGCTGATTAAAAATTGTATTGGTGAAGGGTTTTTCATTTGTTGAGCCAATGTTTGTTGCTAAGTCTCCATATCCCCTGCCCTTACACACATTAATGAATATATAGAAGAAATAAGTATTAACCTTTGATATTAATCACGTTAGACCTTAGGCTAAGTAAATTCTTTCCTTAACTAAAACCCACTACACCCTCACCCTATAGGAATGTAACTTTATTTGGGTGGTGTCTGTTTTAAGAATAATCACCCCTGGAGAAATAAGTGTCCTGGTTGACTGACCGCTGTCACAAGGAGAGGGTCATAAATTGTCAGCAGGCCCCCCTGGCCAGAAGATGATGTAACACCCCTAAGACCTCTGTATACATTTGTATGAAGCACCTGACTTTGCTAAAACTCAGGACTGCTGACCCCGTGTGACTTTTGCATAACATCTCAGTGTATAAAAGTAGACCATGGAAAATAAAGAATTGGGATCAGTTTCTGGAAATACTGGTCTCCCCATGTTGCTCTCTCTCTCACTCTGGCTGAGTCTCCATCTGGAGCGTGGAACTCGCCATGCTTACTAATTATGCCTGGGCTTCTAAGATCTGAACGGGGAGGCCTCAGTGTCTCCTCTCCTTCCAGAGAACGGAAGGATGCCTGCAGCCTATGTAAGTGGTGCAAACTTCTTGTCTTGAAGTTTTATTGGTTTCCCACGTACACCAAGCTACTCAGTCTCTTTTCTCCACTGAATTTTCCTACTGAGCTATCCTCATTCTATTACTCTTTACATCTCTAATTAATATCTAATTGAAGCTATTGTATCCTGATCCTCACTGACGCTGTCCCCGCTTCAAATACCCTGGATCAGCCAGGGCTGGACCCCGGCAGGTGGCGCCCGAACAGGGACGATTCAAAGGTAGGTCCCCAACCCTTTCCCCCAGTGTTGAATTTTAGGGATGGATAGGACCCCGGCAGCATACTCATTGAAGCAGAAGTAGATGCTTTCCTGGAATTCTCTTGCTTTTTCTATGATCCAATGAATGTTGGCAATTTGATCTCTGGTTTCTCTGCCTTTTATAAATCCATCTTGAACATCTGGAAGTTCTCGGTTCACATACTGTTGAAGCTTAGCTTGGGGAATTTTGAGCATTACTTTGTTAGCGTGTGACATGAGTGCAATTGGATCACTGGCCACTGGAAACTGATTCAACCTCTAGCCCATCTGCTCTCCCCAGAGGTTGAAGGGTGGGACTGAATGGACTGACCATCTAATCACAGGTTGGTTCCACAGGCAACCAGCGCCCATCCTTAGGTGTTTTCCCAAAATCGATCATTAACATACCAAAAGTCACCTTTCTTGCTCTTATCACTTAGGAAATTCTAAGTGTCTTAGGAGTTTTATGCCAGAAATGAGGGGAAAAACCAAATATCTATTTCTTAGTATAAATCACAATATCACAAGTCAAAATTATCATTTTCATGAGAGTCCAATTAAATTAAGTGCCTGAGTCTTTTTCATGTCTGCTCTCCTGGTATCTTACTGGCATTTTCTTATTCTTTTGAAACTAAAATAAATATTGTGGAGCCTCAAGGATGAAAGCTTCCTTGGTGGCTCATATGGTAAAGAATCTGCCTGCAAAGCAGGAGACCTGGGTTTGATCCCTGGGTTCAGAAGATCCCTCGGAGAAGGGAACCCACTCCAGAATTCCATGGACAGAGGAGCCTGGTGGATTGCAAAGAGTCGGACACAACTAAGTAATTAACACACAAAGCCCAAAGACCAGATGAGAAAGAAGAGTCTTGAAATGCAGAAACAGAAGAAAAACAGACCCTTATTGTCCTTCCCGCTATGTTGTAACCATTGCAGAATTTTTGAGTCTTCCTGAGTAGCATGGCCTGTCTCTGCTCCTACCCCATTTGAGGAAAACGTGTTTGCCTTACTCTTCTCCCAGGGAAGAGTATAGGGAATGTATATGTACCTCATCCAATCAGGAAATGACTTGCAAGACCTCTATCCTGCTCCTTGTCCCCTGGCTATAAAAATAGACCAAAGACCCACATTTGAGGGGTCAGCTCTCCTTGGCTATCAGGAACTTTCCTTGCTGTACTGGCAGCTACCCCCTTTCCTCCACTGCTCTAGTAAACTTTATTCTCCTTTTATTCTGCTTCATGTCTGGAAATTCTTTTCCAACTCATGCACAGATCATGACATTTACATTATTAAAAAAACTGTAATATATCCTTACTGAACCTTCTTTGTTTCTAGTTGCTATTATGAACTGTAAAGATTTGGGCGGGGGGCGGCGGGGGGTGGTTCTATTGTGTCTTTGCGGCACACAGGATCCCTGTTGCAGCATGCAGGATCTTTCCTTGCAGCTCGGGGGCTCCAGAGTGTGTGGGCTCAGTTGTTGCAGTGTGCAGGCTTCAGAGTGCTTGGCCTCAGTTGCCCCTCAGCAGGTGGGATCTTAGTTCCCCAGCCATGGATGAAACCCACATCCCTTTCATTGGAAGATGGATTCTTCACCACTGGACCTCCAGGGAAGTCCCATGTAAAGTTCTTTTTAAAATCATTGTTTTGTAAGCTCAGTATCCTACCAAAACAAGAGGGTAACACATAAATCCAACAGGAGGTGAAGGATTTGTTAAACAAGGATTTGTATGGCAATATCATGGAAATGCAATACATCTCTTTAGCTTTAGATGAGTCATACAGTTTAACAGACTCTGCCCAATGAATATTTTGGGTATGCATTGTCTCAAAAGATTTAACCAATTTATCAAAAGAGCATTGGAAATCCACAGCTTAAAAAATTTGAGCTGGTGGCACAGGTATTCTCAAATCTTTCACATGTGTCAAAGAAAAATTTCTGCCAGATATGAAAAATTGGTTTCCGCCACAACAGACAGTGCTCTGGATGTTTTAGATCAAAATCTATGTTTATTAGAATTAAACATAAGCATAAAATCCACGTTTATTGAAATTAAACAAGGTGCTCATGCTTTCCTCACTGCTTCATTCCAATGTGTGATAAATACTGAAAATATTTTTCCTCACTTTTTGGAAATAGTCTCTATAAAAAGTCATAGACACAGTTATTATATATATTCCAATGCCAGAATTCATCACCGATTTGTGGACTTAGTGAAAGACATAAAAACCAATGAGTTTAATTCTCTTGTATTCTTTGCTAATGTCCATTGGTTGAATTTGTGAAGATGCTTATGAGTATTTATTGTATTGCTAACTCCAATTCAAAATTTTCTTGAAACAAAAGAAATGCCTTTCAAATATCCCATAATCAAAGACAAAAAATCGGGAATTTGATTTATGTTTCCTAACTGGTATCACACTGCATATAAATGAGCTAAATTTTCAAGTTCCAAGGAAAAAAAGAGCTTATTGCAACCTGACTAGAGAGGTAAGAAAACTTATGTTAGCATCAAAACTTGCAAATTTCTTGATACTTACTGTCACATTTTTCTAACATAAATTGACATAAAGAAGATTTTTTATTATAATCGACAATGTTATAGAAACTGGCTACAAACACTAACAAACAATATGCCTGCGATGCATTGTTAACTAACAAACATTAGAAATATGCCTTTAAAATCGGTGATAATAGTACTGAGTTGGCACAAAAGTTAATCAATTTATGAAACTTGAAGAGACATATTTTTGAAAAGTATATGCTTTTGCTTCAAAAGTTTGATCAAGTATTCTAAAACAGATAAACCAGTTTTGTCAATGTGAATATAAATATTAAATAATAATATAAATTAATTTGTTGGCACTTGATTCAGGAATTGAAAACTTTCAAATTTGGTTGGAACAATCCGGATACGTGAGTCTATGTTTACCTTTTCAAATGTAAATTTGATAAACTTTAAATAGGGATCAAAGAGAGCACTTGCATTGAGATGGGCTGTATTCAAAAAATTTTCATTAATAATTTTCTGCTAATTACACATTGAAATAAAATATGACTAAAATAAATGTTACCTGCTCTTTTACTTTGTAATACAGCTGCCAGAAAATTTAAAATAAGAACTACATATAAGAATAGCATTTCTATTGGGCTATGCTGATACAGAAGACAATTTGAACAGCAAGAATGAGCAACATGCTAATTAACATGTATAGAATACTGCATTCAACAACTGTGGAACACACATTTTCATGTGTACGTGTAACATTTACTGAAATTGATCACATGCTGAGCCCTACAGCTAGTGTCGATAAATTATCAAAAGTATGTTCTAAAGCTTATGAGTACACTTGCTGTACATTTATAATAATAAAAAGAAACAAGAAATATAAATATCCAAGGCTATTATAATACTCAAGGAAACAAAAATATCCCAGATGTACATATTATTGTGATCATTAAAATGGAAAGCATAAAGAACAAAAACTACATGTGGGAAATAAAGGTTGCATAAAAACAAAGAACTCAAAACAATATACATACCTATACACATGTAAACAGCATGCATTTTAAAAATCAATATTATACAAAAGGGCCTTAGAGGGTATTTTAGATACTATTTTCAGTAAAATTGTTAAAGATTATATTTTAATATTTCTTAAACATGCTTATTATTAGCTTGGAAAAGTGAGATCTTACATAATGGTATTTCTGAATTACAAAAAAAAGAAAGTAAAAAATTGAAAGACATTGTACCATGATGAGTAGCACTATAACTTGAACTTTACAGTTAGATTTTTTTAAAGGCTCAACTTGGTTGACTCAGCAGTAAAGAATATGCCTGTAATGCAGGAGACCAGTGTTCGATCCCTGGGTTGGGAAGATCCCCTGGAGGAGGGGAGGGTAACCCACTCCAGTATTCTTGCCTAGAGAATCACACGGACAGTCTACAGGGTACAGTCCATAGGGTCCCAGCCAGTCGGACATAACTGAAGCGACGAGCACGTGTGCACACAAGGCTCAACTTAATTTCTAACTCACACACGTGGGGTTTCTGAAATGATCATTCAATATTCACCTTCAAAAAAGCCAGAAATCTTTACCACTGGAATCTAATGATAGGATTTAATTTGTAAGAAATCCATTAACAAAATAACTATTATGATTTGTAAATAGAAAAAATATATTTTCTTTAATTAATTTCTGGGCCAATTGGTAGAGTTGAAAGAGGTTTTCTTTTTTTCTTCTTTTTTTATTTCTTTTTTAGAAAATAAAATAGGAGCCACTTTCAGAAGAAAAAATAAATGAACCATTCAGTTTCCTTTGGGTTCAATATAGGCAGAAATAGGATAGGAAACAAGCCATTTTAGAAACTGACACTTTCCTTTATATTTTCACATTTAGCACTTGTTTCATAGAGACCAAGAATGTGTGAATATCATCCACCAGTTGGCTGATTTAGAAGAGCTGTGCTCCACAAACTCCGGAGTAGCCTAAACTTTTAATTGGGCGCTAAAAAAAAAAAAAAAAATAGCCCTTGCAGCAATCAGGAAATTCAATATCATAAGTAAAAACAATAATAGGCAAGGAGCCATCCAAAAGCTATATTTATTTAAAGAGCAAAGATTAAATTGGCTTACTAGGGAGAGTAAAGTGAGTTACAGTAAGCTTCCACAGACCACCTGGCTCCCATTAACACGCTGGAACAGTCTTGGTAGCAAGAACCAAAGCACACTTTTCTTTTCTCCCTGTAGGTTCAGGATGATGAAGATTGCAGATTAAAATTTTCTAAATTTCCCTCTATCTGGCCTTGTTATTTTATCAATATTATCCCTCACCTTATTTTTAAAATTATATCTTTATTTTGTGTTTTCTTCCCTTGTGTGCGTGTGTGTATGTGAATTCAGTCGTGTCTGACTCTTTGCGACCCTATGGACTGTAGCCCTCCAGGCTCCTCTCCATGGGTTTCTCCGGGCAAGAATATTGAAGTGGGTTGTCATTTCCTCCTCCAGGGGATCTTCCCGACCCAGGGATTGAACCTGCATCTCCTGGGTCTCCTGCATTGGCAAGTTGATTCTTTATCACTGAGCCACCTGGGAAGCCCGTCTTTTTCCTTTCAGTTCAGTTCAGTTCAGTTCAGTCGCTCAGTCGTGTCTGACTCTTTGTGACCCCATGAATCGCAGCACACCAGGCCTCCCTGTCCATCACCAACTCCCGGAGTTCACCCAGACTCACATCCA
>NW_011495047.1:4075884-4088563 GCF_000754665.1 Bison bison bison
GAGTCAACACTTCGCATGAGGTGGCCAAAGTACTGGAGTTTCAGCTTTAGCATCATTCCTTCCAAAGAAATCCCAGGGCTGATCTCCTTCAGAATGGCCTGGTTGGATTTCCTTGCAGTCCAAGGGACTCTCAAGAGTCTTCTCCAACACCACAGTTCAAAAGCATCTGTTCTTCGGTGCTCAGCCTTCTTCACAGTCCAACTCTCACATCCATACATGACCACAGGAAAAACCATGGCCTTGACTAGACGAACCTTTGTTGGCAAAGTAATGTCTCTGCTTTTGAATATGCTATCTAGGTTGGTCATAACTTTCCTTCCAAGGAGTAAGCATCTTTTAATTTCATGGCTGCAATCACCATCTGCAGTGATTCTGGAGCCCAGAAAAATAAAGTCTGACACTGTTTCCACTGTTTCCCCATCTATTTGCCATGAAGTGATGGGACAAGATGCTATGATCTTTGTTTTCTGAATGTTGAGCTTTGAGCCGACTTTTTCACTCTCCACTTTCACTTTCATCAAGAGGCTTTTTAGTTCCTCTTCACTTTCTGCCATAGGGTGGTGTCATCTGCATATCTGAGGTTATTGATTTTTCTCCTGGCAATCTTGATTCCAGCTTATGTTTCTTCCAGTCCAGCATTTCTCATGATGTACTCTGCATAGAAGTTAAATAAGCAGGGTGACAATATATAGCCTCGACATACTCCTTTTCCTATTTGGAACTAGTCTGTTGTTCCATGTCCAGTTCTAACTGTTGCTTCCTGACCTGCATACAGATTTCTCAAGGGGCAGGTCAGGAGGTCTGGTATTCCCATCTCTTTCAGAATTTTCCACAGTTTATTGTGATCCACACAGTCAAAGGCTTTGGCATAGTCAATAAAGCAGAAATAGATGTTTTTCTGGAACTCTGTTGCTTTTTCCATGATCCACCGGATGTTGGCAATTTGATCTCTGGTTCCTCTGCCTTTTCTAAAACCAGCTTGACCATCTGGATGTTCATGGTTCACGTATTGCTGAAGCCTGGCTTGGAAAATTTTGAGCACTACTTTACTAGCGTGTGAGATGAGTGCAATTGTGTGGTAGTTTGAGCATTCTTTGGCATTGCCTTTCTTTGGGATTGGAATGAAAACTGACCTTTTCCAGTCCTGTGGCCACTGCTGAGTTTTCCAAATTTGCTGGCATATTGAGTGCAACACTTTCACAGCATCATCTTTCAGGATTTAGAATAGCTCAACTGCAATTCCATCACCTCCACTAGCTTTGTTCGTAGTGATGCTTTCTAAGGCCCACTTGACTTCACATTCCAGGACGTCTGGCTCTAGGTCAGTGATCACACCATCGTGATTATCTGAGTCGTGAAGATCTTTTTTGTACAGTTCTTCTGTGTATTCTTGCCATCTCTTCTTAATATCTTCTGCTTCTGTTAGGTCCATACCATTTCTGTCCTTTATCGAGCCCATCTTTGCATGAAATGTTCCCTTGGTATCTCTAATTTTCTTGAAGAGATCTCTAGTCTTTCCCATTCTGTTGTTTTCCTCTATTTCTTTGCATTGATTGCTGAAGAAGGCTTTCTTATCTCTTCTTGCTATTCTTTGGAACTCTGCATTAAGATGCTTATATTTTTCCTTTTCTCCTTTGCTTTTTGCTTCTCTTCTTTTCACAGCTATTTGTAAGGCCTCCCCAGACAGCCATTTTGCTTTCTTTTCCATGGGGATGGTCTTGATCCCTGTCTCCTGTACAATGTCACGAACCTCATTCCATAGTTCATCAGGCACCCTATCTAACTTTTTCCTTTAAGCTACCTCAAATCTTATGTGATATAGTAGGATCATTGGTGAAGAAAAAAATTCAAAATACCTAAGTCAAAAAAATATTAAATTTATTTATATGCTTCATTGTCAAGATCCAGTAACATAACCTGTTAATGCTGCTTCTCAATAAACCATTCTTCATTTTCTCTCTTCTTAACCTGTAATTTATATGTATATTACAAATTCATGAATATGCTGATTTTTACCTTAGTGAGTTTTACCTCCTTTTGAATCCATTCATTCATTTGTTGTTGTTGTTATTAATTCGTGACAGTAGGAGACCTAGCTGAAAGCCGTAAGAGCATATCCTGGGCCTCCTATGCTGGAAGGCTGCACAATCGAGCAAGTGATTGATGAGACATAATAGCATTTCTGTTTGTAAGATGGCATGATCAGTGCTGGCCGGCATGATAGAAAGATCTAAAGGGCAATTCTGAACGTCTCTCTGCTAGCGACATATATACCATTCTACCAGTTGCTCTCCATTCTGCAGCCAAGACCTCTGTAGCTTCTCAGTGGTTCCAGGCAGAGTATAGAAGCAAGGACATCTTTTTGCAATGTGGTGTGCCTTTCTTACCTCAAAATTGACTAAATTCGAAAGCCAACTTTGTAACCTCTCTTCGAAAGCGTTCGGTTCAGTCGCTCAGTCGTGTCCGACTCTGCGACCCCATGAATTCGTGAGTCTACAATTAGAAAAGTCTTTCGTTCCTCAATCAGCGGGTACCGGATCCATTTAACAAGCGTCAATACTCTCACCCCTGCCTTCTTGGATTTCCATAAAACTTGCTATGAAGGCAAGCAGATCAAAATGGACTGCTCCCAGAAGTAAATTGAAAGGATGATCCAACCTCTTCTTATGCATTGAAAGGCATCAAAGTGAAGTCACTCAGTCGTGTCTGACTCTTTGCGACCCCATGGACTGTAGCCCACCAGGCTCCTCTGTCCATGGGATTCTCAGGCAAGAATACTGGAGTGGGTTGCCATTTCCTTCTCATGAAAGGCATCAAACCTTCTTTTAAATCTTTGGTTATCGTAGTCATAGTTAATAACCTAGCTGTGCTCAGTCACTCAGTTGTGTCAAACTCTTTGCAATCCCACGGGCTATAGACTGTAGACCACCAGACTTTTCTGTCCATGGGATTTTACAGGCAAGAATACTGGAATGGATTGCCATTCCCTTCTCCAGGGCATCGTCCTGATCCAGGGGTTGAGCCCACATCGCTTGCATCTCCTGCACTGGCAGGCAGATTCCTTACTGCTAGCACCACCTGGGCAGTAACAGCTAAAACTGTCACATCTGGGCGATCAGAAGCTGCTTTTTGGTGCTCCAGACAAATACACTGAATACTAGCCGATTTTTTTCCAAACTGTAAAATAGATTCTCATATCATATAAAATACCAAATGTTAATATAAATAGTATTAATTAATATTAGCAAGAACAGCTTACTGAAAAAAATACATAATCATATCAAGTCACAGACCCTTAAGATATAAAGCAATAATCTCATCTAGTCCAAGACAGTAATGATTATTATTCATGTTTTTTTTTAAGTATCTTTGCTAAAACCATGGCCAACTATTAATTTTTGTCTTTAGAACTTTGAAGGAAAAAAAATCTTGGAAGGGATAGGAGTGGATTGATTGTCCTTATAAGACCTCTGTCATGTTTTCCAAACAGATGCTTCACAATTTGTATACTTAGATGGACTTACAATTTCCCAGTAGTTAATGCCATGGAAAGGGTTTGTAAAACATACTCTTGTTCCTGACACATGAAGTCCACTAAAATCTTTCTTCTAACATATATTTCTTCTAGAAGTATAAAGGTATAAAAATCTTGAAAGATATATGATTTCTAAAGATAAGTAGGTCAAAATATATATTGAGTCTGGCAGGCAGCAATGGTGCTACTTACTCCCTTCTACAGAGAAGCAGATGCCTGGGCACCCTCCCACCATGGCTTCTGTCCTGCGCTGATATTGCTGACATGAAAATAGACTACTTTTACAACAGTAATGATGTTATAGAATTGACAATTAACTTTTTAAAGCCAGAAACTTGCTATACATTTTGGTATTGATATGGTTAGAGTTTTTTCACCTTTGCTAAGATATAACTGATTCATAATATTGTGTAATTTTAAGGTGTATCACATGATGATTTGATACATATGTCCTTAGTTTTTTTAACTGAAGATAATATAACCAAAAATAAATAAATAAATGAAAAGGTAATGCTGATCTTATAGCAAAAGTGGTTCTAAGAGAAAAGTTTAAAGTGATAAATTTCTACACTAAATAAAAAGGAAGATCTCAAATAAACAACATAACTTTGCTAATGAAATGAAAGGAATCAAGGAAAAATAATCTGCACATTAGGAATTGCAACATATTTTTTAAATATAGTGATATCTAATCAGTCAGGAGGAAAGATATATTTCACATACAATGTAATGTTTGTGAGTAATTGAAACCGTTCGTTTTATATCCTCGTTATTTCGGGGATCTTCAATTTTTTATGGTAGAAATTTGTGGATCATGTATTACATATTTCTACCCATCATTAGATTTGAAGTCAATGGGGATGATTTGTAAGATAATAGACGTTAGGCACACCACTTGAGCTTTTAGTATTTCCGATCCTTACCTATAAACGGGAAATAAAGTTTTATCCTCTGGCTGCACACAAGGAGTTTGTGAGTGTCAAACGAGATAAATATATGATAAAGCATCTTCAGAATTTCAAAGTACTAAACAAAAGTAAGAAATGTTAGCTATGGGGCTTCCTTGATGGCTCAGTGGTAAAGAACCTCCTGCCAATGCAGGAGAAATGTGTTTGATCCCTGATCTGGGAAGATCCCACATGCTGCCGAGCAGCCAAGCCCATGTGCCGCAACTGTCAAGCCCGTGCTCTAAACTCCATGTGCTGTGGCTACTGGAGCCCTCATACCCACAGCCTGTGCTTGGCAGGAGAAGCCACCGCAATGAGAAGCCAGCACACCGCAGCTAGAGACAGCCCCCAGTCGCCACAACTAGAGAAAGGCCCGTGCAACACTAAACATCCATAACAGCCAAAAATAAATAAATCACTGGTTTTTAAAAAATGTTAGCTATGATATTCTAGATGATTCAGGGCTATTGTTATAAACGTCAATCTTTGTCGTATGCTGGAATAAGTGATATCTTGTGAATTGTCTAGCTCCTCAGCGCTCCATGTTCCTCACTTTGTAGGCCAATATTCAGTGTTTTTGTAAATTCTGAAGTCTTCTTTTTAGAATCTAGGCTGTGATTATTAAATAAATATGAAAGGGGCAAAACACACACACACATAGATATACACACACATTCTCTGTTTTTGTTTATTATTAACACTTTAATAATATTAAAAAGGCAGCCACTCCCCTTTTAAAGAATCGGCACTTTTTTTTTGTACAATTAAAACGTAATCATAAACTGTAAAATTGCCTACCCTGTATCCTCTTGTCAGGGAAACCATGTAGGCTCTGATTTATTATCCTGTGAGACTTTTCTTCTTCCCACCCAAATTCAACTCTGTAGTACATGTGTTTCTTCTATACTTAGGGACTCAGTTCTGAGAAGACAACCTAGGAGAGAACTAAAACGAACATTTTATTTGCACCTCCTGAGTCATTTTGATTCACACAGGTAAGAGTCAGGGTTTAAATTAGGCAATTTCTGGCTGGGCAAGTTATGCTGTTCCTAAAATGGAACAGAGAGGCTGGAGGTGTGACAGTAGTGTAAAACAACTCACCGCCAGCCACAATTAGACTTTCTCAATCGCCTGCCAAGTGTTGGACAGGCCTGGACACCGGGCTGCCCAGCCCCTGCTAAAGACTTCCTTGACTTCTGGTAATCTTCCTCAGCTACTGAAAACTATTGATCTCGTTTCCACACATCTCAATGGTAATCGGCTTGTCTTCAAGCGTCCCCATGGATACCACAGACCAACCCGACCTCTTAAATAAGCAGAGTTGATTCCTATTAATATTTTCTCTCATCTGAGTTAAAGAGTCAGACACCACCAACTGTGGCAACTTTTAATTTGTTCTTAAAATAGGACAGACATTTCCAGATGATCCACTCATATGACGCCCTATTTCTGAGAGTGATTCAGCAGTATGGTTGGTACCCAGAGAGATGGTGGTACAGGTTTCATCTAGGTAGTACCTAAATGGAAAAAAAAAAAAAAAAATCACAGAATAAACTAAATAAGCTGTGTGTGTGTGTGTGTATGTTGCTTAGTCGTGTCTGACTCTTTGCAACCCCATAGACTGTAACCCACCAGGCCCCTCTGTCCATGGGATTCTCCAGGCAAGAATAGTGGAGTGGGTTGCCATTTCCTTCTCCAAAAGGAACTATAGAAGGAAAGAAAGTGAAGTCACTCAGTCATGTCCAACTCTTCGTGACCCCATGGACTGTAGCCTACCAGGCTCCTCCATCCATGGAATTTTCCAGGCAGGAGTACTAGAGTGGGTTGCCATTTCCTTCTCCATAAATAAGCCATAGGGGTTTTAAAATCAATTTAAATCCTTAATCTGTCACTTTTTAGCTATTTGTGATTATCTATAAAAATTGTTGTTCAGTTGCTCAGTTATGTCTGACTCTTTTCGACCCCATGGACTGCAGCACACCAGGCTTCCGTGTCCTTCACAGTCTCCCGGAGTTTGCGCAAATTCATGTCCATTGAATCAGTGATGCCATCCAATCATTTCATCTTCTGTCGTCCCTTTCTCCTCCAGTTCAGTTCAGCTCAGTTGCTCAGTCGTGTCCGACTCTTTGCAACCCCATGGACTGCAGCAAGCCAGGCTTCCCTGTCCATCACCAACTCCCAAAGCTTACCCAAACCCATGTCCATTGAGTCGGTGATGCCATCCATCCATCTCATCTTCTGTCGTCCCCTTCTCCTCCTGCCCTCAATCTTTCCCAGCATCAGGGTCTTTTCCAATGAGTCGGCTCTTCGTATCAGGTGGCCAAAGTGTTGGAGCTTCAGCTTCAGCATCAGTCCTTCCAAAGAATATTCGGGCTTGATTTCCTTTAAGATTGACTGGTTTGATTTTGCCATCCAAGGGATTCTCAAGAATCTTTTCCAGCACCACAGTTCAAAAGCATCGCTTCTTCAATGCTCAGTCTTCTTTATATATATTTATTTTTTTATACATATAAATATTTGTTGTTTAATTGCTAAGTCTGACTCTTTTGGGACCCCATGGACTGTAAGCTACCAAGCTCCACTGTCCATAGAATTTCCCAGGCAAGAATACTGGAGTGAGTTGCCATTTCCTTCTGCAGGGATCTTCCCAACCCAGCATCAAATCTTCATCTCCCGAATTACCACTGAGCCACCAGGAAAGCCTATATGTATACGCACACTTTGGTTGTTTCCATGTCTTGGCTATTGTAAAGAGTGTTGCAATGAGCATTAGGGGGCATGTATATTTTTGAATCATGTTTTTCTCCAGATATATGCCCAGGAGAGGGATTATGGAATCATATGATAGCTTTATTTTTAGCTTTTTAAGGAACCTCGTATTGTTCTCCATAATAGCTCTACCAGTTTACATTCCCACCAATAGTGTGTAGTACACCATACCCTCTTCAGCATTTATTATCTTTTGGTGATAATAATAGATAACAAAATATAGATTTTGTGATAAATGGCCATTCTAACCAGTATGAGGTTATACCTCATTGTAGTTTTGATTTGCATTTGTCTGATAATTAGTAATGTTGAGCATCTTTTCATGTGGTGACATTCAGTTGAGAACTCTGACCTCCAGAACTATAATATATAAAATTCTGAGGGGTTTTTTGCTGTTGCTATTTTATTTCTTTTTGGTTATGCGGGATCTTTTTGCCATGTGGGCTTTTCTCTAGTTGCAGGGAGTGGTGGCTACTCCTTAGCTGAGGTGCTCAGGCTTCTCATTGCTGCGGCTTCCTTGTTATGGAGCACAGTTCTAGGCACACAGGCTTCTGTAGTTGCGGCTCCCTGGGCTCCAGAGCACAGGCTCAGTAGTTACCATGCACCGGCTTAGCTGCCCTGGAGCATGTGGGTTCTTTCCAGATCAGGGATAGAACCCACGTCTCCTGCATTGGCAGACAGATTCTTTACCACTGAGCCACAAGGGAAGACCAATTCTGTTGTTTTAAGACACTAAATTTGTGGCAACGTTATAATAGCTACAGATAACTGGCATTCATGCCTATCAAGTCCAGCCCATCTCTCATCCCTACCCTGGCCTGCTGCTACCCATTATCTCCTGCTTTCTGCTTCCTGTGTACATATATTGTTACAAAAAATACATATATATTTTTCCAAAATTTTCTTTCTTTCTTATACAGAATTTCCATACTATATACAAACTCTTTGCACCTAGGCTGTTTTTGTTTTTTTTTTTTTTTACTAAACAACATACATTCATGTTCTTTGTTAGCACCTGCACAGGACTCCATAGTGAGGATGATCTATAACTCATTCAACCAGTCCTTAAATGATCAACATTTAGGTGGATTCTGATCTCTGCTAATAAAAATGGAACTTTATTAAGAATGACTTTATGAACATGGTCTCTAATAATCAGGGAGCTGTGTTCTCACACTAGGTTTCTAGACATGTTTCCCTACAGTAAAAGTATATTTTCGTGTGTGTGTGCTTGCTGAAATGCGTCAGTTCTGTTGGACTCTTTGTGACCCCATCGACTCCTCTGTCCATGGATTTCCCAGGCAAGAATACTGGAGTGGGTTGCCATGCCCCCCTCCACGGGATCTTCCTGACCCAAGGATCGAACCCGGGCCTCCTGCACTGTCAGGCAGGTTCTTTGCCACGAGCACCACTTGGAAAGTCCATGTTCTTTTGTAAATATTGTCAAGTCCCCTCCATAGAAGTCATACTGCAACAAGTTTTCACTGCAACAAGCAATACATGAGAATCCCTACATCTTCACAATCTCTCCAAAAGCACGAGCTGTCAAACATTTGTGTTTTTGCCAATCTGATGGTTGGAAATCGTTTTTAGCGTAGTTTTTAATTTTCATTGTCCTTATGTGTGACAGTAAGACACTCAAATAGGCCATATATGTCCAGGCAGGTTCAGATTTTCTGTACAGAAAAGATCTAAGGGTGCTTTCTAGTTAAACAAGGTTGAGAAGAGTTGATTGTGCATAACTAGTATCGGGAGAGTAGCGGTCTGATAAATTTGATGGCGTTAGTAAGGCTTGAATGGAATGAGAGCTCCTCCAGGCACTGGCCACCACCGTCACTGGCTAATGGTTCGTAGGCAGGTCTTACAAGCTGCCTGTGTTCTATCACGGGTCCTTGTAATAAAATGCTGTATCCTTGAATGCGTGTAAGTTGAGTTTCTTTTCCTACTGTATCGTTAGGTAATCCATCTGAACCATTTCAACCTTATTTCATCATCTGATCACAATTAGCCTCCTGGCCTGCTTGGGGGATAGTATGCCTGCTCTTTGTGGGGAAAAGCTATGGGCAGATGACATTTCAGGTCCTTCACTGTAGGATTTCAGCCACCAGGTGGCACTAAAGTGTTTATGCTATGCTATGCTAAGGCACCAGTCGTGTCCGACTCTGTGCGACCCCATAGACGGCAGCCCACCAGGCTCCCCCGTCCCTGGGATTCTCCAGGCAAGAACACTGGAGTGGGTTGCCATTTCCTTCTCCAATGCATGAAAGTGAAGAGTGAAAGTGAAGTCGCTCAGTCGCGTCCGACTCTTAGCGACCCCATGGATTGCAGCCTAACAGGCTCCTCCATCCATGGGATTTTCCAGGCAAGAGTACTGGAGTGGGGTGCCATTGCCAGCCACCAGGTGGCACTAAAGTGTTTAATGTATTCAAATCAATCATTTGCACTGTCCGTTTGTCAAGACTGCGGCTAATTTGCCTGTGAATTATTTATAACAATGTAGTTACAGCTACTCTATTAGCTTCCTATTACTGCTGTAACAAACTGCTACAACGTATTGGCTTAAAACAATACAACATATTATCTTACAGTTCTGCTGGTCAGAAGTCCAAAGTGGGTCTTGCTGCCTTAAAAGCAAGGTATTGACAGAACTGCGTTCCTTCTAGAAGCTCTAGGAGAGAACTCTATTTTTGGCCTTCCCCAGCTTTTAGAGGCTGCCTGTACTTTTTACCAGTAATGTCACTTCCCCCATGGAATGCTTTGTACGATCTCAGTTTCACCAGACAGAGGGCCCTGACCACTAGTCCTCCATGAAATGTACATTGGATTGTGGGATTAAGTGACTAAAGTAGTTCAAGAACGGAACTTGTCAAAAAAAAAAAAAGAACGGAACTTATCTTCTGCATACATCATTACTCTGAAAACTCATGTTATCCAGGTAGAGTTCTTTGCTCTCTGGCATCACCTTCCAGATCCAGTTTTAACTTCTATTCCTTGCTCTGAAACCTTGTCCCTTTTCCTATCTTGGGACCTGGCCAATCCACTAGAAGCACATTGACTCTTGCTCTTGAGTCTAATGAAAATGCTAGGTCCTCAATTTCACTTCTTTATTAGTTAGTCCACACCACCACCCCGCTTGCTGCAGAGTCAAAAGCTCTGCCACAGGAAAAGCAAAGCACACACGCCCCATCCGCAGACAGGTGGAAGGATGGGAAGGGAACTAACATTTCTCGGGCATCTCCCATGGGTGCAGGGACATTCACAGACATCCTCTTCTTTGCTCTCCACAATACGATAAAGCATGTTTCATAGGACCATTTTATAGATGACCAAAGTAGGAAACTCCTAAGGACTAAATAATAGCCTCCCCAAGTCACTCATTAGAAGATGGAAAGAATGGACTCCCCTGGTGGCTCAGTGGTTAAGAACCCACCTGCCAGTGCAGGAGGAATGGGTTCAATCCCTGATTGGAGGAAGATCTCACGTGCTGTGAAGCAACTAAGCCCGTGCACCACAGCTACTGAGCCTGTGCTCTAGAGCCCGTGCTCTGCAACAGGAGAAGCCACTGCAATGAGAAGCCCGTGGGCCACAACCAGCAGAGCAGCCCCCACTCACCACAGCTACAGAGAAGCCCTTGCAGAAGTGAAGACCCAGCACAGCCAAAAGTAAATAAAGAAAATTACAAATTTAAATCTTCTACAATTAAAAAAAAAAGAAGGTGGTGGTAAGGTAAAAATTGAAACACATATCTGTCTTCAAACCCTTTTTTCTGGCCCACACAGCTTTATGTATAAAGGATATCACTGAACCACGTCTGAATCCATGCCGCCCCCTCCCCAAATTCCCCAGGCCCAAAGGCTGAGGTGTTTGTGGTCTTCACCTCCTGAGTTTCACAGCCCATTCTTGTATTTGAACAAAGGTTCTACCCCTGTCTTAAGATGTCTTCTGTCTACACTTGATTGTTTCCTGTTGAATGAGTTTCAGCATTCTTCATTTGTTTTATCAGCTGAGAGCTTCTCTTTGCTGCCTCATCATATCCTGTGCTGAGGGCTCTTAAATCTTAGCAGAAGATTGAAGAGGAAATTGTGGGAAAGCAGGATATGCTTCCTTCTCTGTTGCCTCTTTAAGTCATGTTGCTTTCTCACGGACTGCTTCCCAGAGATCTTGTAACTCTTTGAAAGCCAATTCCCCTCTCCCTGAGCAGTTGTTGGCTCTTGAAGACTTGGGTTGGGAAACCAAACACTAAGTGAAAGCCACGCCTGCTGTTTGCAATGCAAACTTTTAGCCACACCTCTTTAAGCAAGGAATGGGATGTGGGAAGGTGGAAAGAGATGATAAAGCATCACCAAACCACCTAACAAGGGTGAAAAATCTATTTCTCAATGGAGGCATTGAGTTATGCCCAAAGATGAGAATTACCAGGAGGGGAAAAATTCCAAGGAGAAAATTAGTCTTCAAACTGAGTCGCTCAGGTCTAAGATATCTCTGCCTAAGGTCACTCTTGGATGCTGGAGTCAGAAAACAAGATATTAATATTTTCAAGAAGGTGAGTATTTCACTTCTGAAAGCATAGGATTATGCAGGAGATATTGTATGTTCTATTTTGTAATATAATTATTTTAAATAAAGAGACAAAAAAGAAAATAAAAATTTTCATTTTTATTTCTAAAATAACACCCAAAATCGTTTTACATATGTACAGTGGTTTAAACAGACACACACACACACACACACGCACACACAAATAATAATAACTACAAGAATTTTTTTTCTGCTTCACAAATGAAGAAAGTAAGGTCCCAGGGGCAAAATTATTTTACTCAAGGTCTAAAACAGAGCAAAATAGCAAGCACATTGAAAAGTCCTCTTGAGAATTGCCTGGTGGTCCTGTGGTTAGGATTCCACAGTTTCACTGCTGAGGGCCCAGGTTCGAATCCTGGTCGGGGAACAAAGATCCCACAAGCTGCACAACCAGCTCCCCAAAAAAGTCCTCTTTATTATTATTATTGTTGTCCCCTATCTTTAGGAAACCTAGCATGCTTTAACTGTCTCCAAAGTAAATAAAGTGTGTTTCCTGCCACCTCATTCCCCCCCCCACCCCCATGCCTATCCCAACCTGCCCCAAACCTGGATCCAGATCCTGACCTCCCAAAGGGCCAGGATCCATTCAGAGACATGGGAGGTTGAGCCAAGGAACCGCAGAGCAAGTCCTCAGGGGTGAAAGGGGATTAAGTCTTAATCTTGCCAACGCTGACCAAGAAGCTAGGCTTTTGCAGGTCACGGGTAGATCAAAGAGCTCATAAATCCACGTCCTTAAAGCCCAGTCACCAAATGCTCTCCTCAATTTTTCCTCGGCAAACCTTCTTACTGAGAGTTCAGGCGTCATTTCTGGCAAGAAGAGAAAGTCTTCCAAGGAAACATGACTGTCCCT
>NW_011495047.1:4088874-4096420 GCF_000754665.1 Bison bison bison
CTCTACATTCCAGCCTGCCTTCCAGCCTCCCGCAGGAGTTCAATTCTCCAGCCAGGACCCAGGACTTCCATGAAGCATGGGGCATCCTAGGCAAAATGATTGACATGCTGGTTAAGTCAGAATAATAGCTGGCATGTATGGACAACTTGCCTCCCAGGTGGCTCAGTGGTGGAAAAAAAACTCTGCCTGCCAAGTCAGGAGACACAGGTTCGATCCCTGGGTCAGAAAGATTCCCCTGGACAATGAAATGGCAACCCACTCCAGTATTCTTGCTTGGGAAATCCCATGGACAGAGGAGCCTGGCAGGCTATTCCATGGGGTCGCAAAAGAGGTGGATACAACAACTAAACAAAAAAATCAAAACCTGATAACTTAATTCGAACCAGGTATTAGTCTATGAATCTTGAGTATGTTGGCTCATTGAGTCCCCTAACCTGAGAGGTATGTACTATTATTAGCTTCATTTTACAGATGAGGAAGTGGAGACACTGAAACATTGAGCAATTTCTTCAAGGTCACACAGTAGGAAGGCTAAACTCCCAGCTTTATTTTTCTGTGCCTTTTGCCTTCTCCATGCCACTCCCACATGCCTAAATTTTCAAGGTCCCCCTCTCGCCCTTCTGCTAAGTAAGCTTGATCTCTAGAATGACTCAGTCCTCTGAATTTGCAACTTCCTAGGAAAACCTTGGCGCTTCTCTCCAGGTATCCGTTCTATCCGTCCCGTTTCTCACTTGGAATAAAGAGTTTTTTTAAGTGAAGTTTAACCATGAATACATGGAAGAGATTTCAGAACGGAGGAGCCATCCTAGTGACTCTGAAATCACACTAGGTTAATAACAAGTTCTACTGGGTCTATTGGAGAAGGAAATGGCAACCCACTCCAGTGTTCTTGCCTGGAGAACCCCAGGAACCGGGGAACCTTGTGGGCTGCCGTCTATGGGGTCGCTAGGAGTCGGACACGACTGAGCGACTTCACTTTCACGTTCCTCCCCTGCTTCCCAGGACGGGGTCCCCCAGTTGGGATGTGGGGAAAACATCCCGGTTTTCACACTGCTGCTGCCCTTCCACAGTCCCCGGGCCTCTCCGAACACGTGTCCAGACCTTGTTCCTAATAACAGTCCCACCTGAGGTCCCTGGGGTATGTGGTGTTTCCAACAATGGAGGGCCCCGTACCTCACCTCCGGCCGCTTTTCTGACCCAAAACCCCTTCAGTCTAAGATTTTGTGTCCTGGTTTAAGATCTGAAAAACTGCCTTTGCGTTGTGATTAACCCCAGCCTCGACCACGATCCAGCCTTGTGCTCCCCAATTGCCTGTGTCTTGAGCTGTAATTCTGTTCTCAGCCCCCTGACGGGGGACCTGCTTTCTTCTGCTGAAAGACCTTCCCATGGCTGCCAGCCCTCCATTCTAGACTTGGGAGGATCCCTGGTCATGAACTTCCCATCCTATCCTCTGAGCCTGTTTTGGCTCCAGCGTGGTGCCAGCTGCTGCTTCTGAGCGCTTCTAATTCTTCCTGGGTCCAGATGTAAAAAGCAAAGAGACTGCAATTACCGGGAGAATTCAATAGGCCCAGGGTCACCCACCGAAGATGTGCTGAAAAAATGCAATCCTCATCCATCCCCCACTTCACAGGTTTAGAAATAGAGGTTGAAAGCTGAAGAATGAGGTGGTGAGCATTTCTCTGGGGCAAGTTGTTGTGTGTTTCCACCTCCTTCCTCCATTTCCTCCTGATACTGGCCAAACACCTCTGATTCTCCTAAGTGGTACAGTCCCTGACTTTGTCTTCTACTGGTTGTCTCAGCTATTGATACAGTCAGCCAGATATGCTGAACTAGCTAAAGTGGAGACTTCATCTACACCTCTCTTCTCTAGAATGGTTAGAGATCGTATCCCCAGGTGGCCCAGCCTCCTCCACCCAAGATAGTCTAATACAGGGGTCCTCAACCTCTGACATCTAATGTCTGATGATCTAGGTGGAGCTGATATAATAACAATAGGGTTAGGGTTGAATCATCCTGAAACCATCACCACCCTCCGGTCCATAGAAAAAATGTCTTCCACAAAACCAGCCCCTGGTGCCAAAAAGACTGGGGACTGCTAGTCTAAGAAACTTCCCCAAACAGATCAAATTAGAACCTTGATGGAAAGATTGGGCTTCCCTGGTGGCTCGGTGGTAAAGAATCTGCTGCTAATGCAGGAGACGTGAGTTCAATCCCTGGTCCAGGAAGATTCCCCTGGAGAAGGACATGGCAACCCACCCCAGTATTCTTGCCTGGGACATCCCATGGACAGAGGACCCTGGTGGGCTACAGTCCTTGGGGTTGCAAAAGAGTCAGAAATGACTTACAACAACAATGGAAAGATCGGCTTTACTTGGTCATCTGAACTACCTCTCCTTACTGACTAATCAAGAAATTCTAAAGCAATGTCCCACCAGGGAAGATCCCTATGGACTAGGAAACGGACAGAAGTTGGGGGCTTTAGCTCTTCAAAGTTCTACTGAATCCTCCCCTTTAAAGTTCTAAAATTAAAATTCAAACATGAAGGCGATTAACTAAGGGTAATACACCAGTGTTTTCCCCTTTGTTTTATAGCACCCGGTACATGCCAGTCAATGTATATGAAAGAGCCCCTTCCCTCTTCTGGGGACCACGTGCCAATGTCCACAGCAGCATGACAGCAGGTTTGCGTAATCTCTAATTCAGGAGGGCCCTTAAAGTTTCTTCCAACTCAGAGAGTCTTTCATTCCATGAGATCGTTTCAACCCCTTCCTTTGCCCCATTGCTCAATAGATGGGCCATGATTCAGAAAGGAAAGGAATGTAAAAGAGGTTGTGCCTGCCGCTGGGTGGTGTTTAAAAAAAAGTCTGAGACTCCTCAGTATCCATGCAGAAAGGCAAGACACCTCTCCAAGACAAAAGCACAGCAAGTTCCATCACCCTGCCCACATTCCGCTTTTACCTCTCTGGCTTCAGGCTGCCACTGTGTGACTTATCCTCCCCTGCACGACTGACTAATATTTGTTTCCCCCTGATCTCACCTGTGTAGAAATAAGTCTCAGAAAGTGCCTGTGAATAGGCAGCTGATTTGTGCAACTCCACCCTCATCCCTTTAGGAATGATTCTGAACACCAGCTTCTTTAGGGAGAGATGTGCTTGTAGCTTTGTGATTCCAATCAATTAAGACTTCCTTCTCAACAATGGGGCTACTGCAAGTGTCAACACTCACTGAACAATGAAATTAAGGTGTGTGTAGTCACTGCAGAGGGCGACGGCAGCCAGGAAATTAAAAGACGCTTACCCCTTGGAAGGAAAGTTATGACCAACCTAGACAGCATATTAAAAAGCAGAGACATTACTTTGTCAACAAAAGTCCATCTAGCCAAGGCTATGGTTTTTCCAGTAGTCAAGTATGGATGTGAAACTTGAACTATAAAGAAAGCTGAGCACCAAAGAATTGATGCTTTTGAACTGTGGTGTTGGAGAAGACTCTTAAGAGTCCCTTGGACTGCAAGGAGGTCCAACCAGTCCATCCTAAAGATCAGTCCTGGGTGTTCATTGGAAGGACTGATGTTGAAGCTGAAACTCCAATACTTTGGCCACCTGATGCAAAGAGCTGACTCATTTGAAAAGACCCTGATGCTGGGAAAGATTGAGGGCAGGAGGAGAAGGGGACGACAGAGGATGAGATGGATGGATGGCATCACCAACTCAATGGACATGGGTTTGGGTGGACTCCAGCAGTTGGTGGTGGACAGGAAGGCCTGGTGTGCTGCAGTTCATGGGGTCACAGAGAGTCGGACACAACTGAGCAACTGAACTGAACTGAAACATCAAGATGTATCCTGTATCAGAATGTGGATGATGACTGCATCCTCTCACTGAGGACAGAAAAAAAAAAGATGTATTCTTAACATTTGATCAAGTAAACTGAGCTGACATGGGTTTTAAAGATGTGTGTATTTTCATTTATGTGCTCGGCAATAAAGACATTTCCATTCTCTGAAAGATATCCCCAGTTCCCTTCCCGAAGCTTCTCCTTGATTTTTTAATACTCACATCTTATCTTCAACGATTCATTAATTTAGATCCATAGGTTGGGCTTAACGATGCATTCTAAATAGGGAAAAAAATAACACTAATGTCAGTGAAGAATGGCATTGACTGGAATGCACATAGATTTATGTCTATACCTGACTGACGATAAACATGTAACAATGGAAACATGAAGTACCAGAGTTGACACAGCTACCCTGAATTAAATTATCATATTTCACTGAATCTCACATTGTAAGCAACATCATTATATTTTATGTCTGTGGAGGAAGGACATGAAAAAATAACTTGCCAATTAAGTCATGACATGTTGCTGATTGCCCAATGTGTTCCAATTTCAGAAATATTCAAAGGTGGATAAAAAATGCCTATCTTGGAATTGATGGTCTTTGGCACTTAAAGTCACTCTAAGTACTGCTGCTGCTGCTAAGTCGTTTCAGTCGTGTCCGACTCTGTGCGACCCCATAGACGGCAGCCCACCAGACTTCCCCGTCCCTGGGATTCTCCAGGCAAGAACACTGGAGTGGGTTGCCATTTCCTTCTCCAATGCATGAAAATGAAAAGTGAAAGTGAAGTCGCTCATTCGTGTCTGACTCCTAGCGACCTTGTGGACTACAGCCTACCAGGCTCCTCCATCCATGGGATTTTCCAGGCAAGAGTATTGGAGTGGGGTGCCATTGCCTTCTCTGCACTCTAAGTACTAGCTGATTGTAAATTCTGATTCTGTGTGTCTCCAGAGAGTTTTTTATTTGTTTGTTTTAAAAGCAGCTCTTATTGAGAAACTGTTGATTGAGTAAATGACTTCTTTCTCATTAATATAACAATGGTGGCAATTTCAGCTCGTAGTTGATGAGACAGATAACTAGGTCAAAAGTCATCTTCAAGATCTTTAGATACACAGACACTGCAGTTCAAGGGAGTGTGGTTCACTGCAGAAGCCCATGGCAGGAAGAATGCTAATTCTCATAAATTACTGGGTTGCTCTGGTCAAATCTCATAAGTACTCTGGGCCTTGGTTTCCTTACCTATGAAATGACAAGGATGGTTTAGTATCTCATTTCTAACTCATGTCTTATTTCCAGCTCTGGCATTTTATGAATCTATGGTCTATGCGTTCACATCGTCTCTCTCTCAATGGTCCAAATGTATGTAATTGAAATACAACCAGTATGGAAACTTTGCTTTTTATCTTTTCTCGCCATGCTGCAGGGCTTGCAAGATCTTAATTCCCCAACCAGGGATCAAACCCAGGCCCGAGTGTGAAAGCATGGAGTCCCAACTACTGGGCCATCAGGGAATTCCCTGGAAACTTTTCTTGAGGGGTATGTTCCAGTGACCCTAAGCTCTAGCAGGATACTCCAAATTTGTTGATTGAAGAAATGAATGAATAAAGGTATGCCCTCATGATTCTGTTTGCTAACAAATCCCCAATATTGAGTATTTGTCTCTGCATGACTCTACTGAGAACACCGACCTTCCAGTATTGAGACTGAAAGGGAGAGGCTTACCTCTGCTACCCTCGACTGCCCCTTCAGTGAAGACATCCTCATCCTCAAAGCATCTCGTATCTACAGAAGCAATGAGAGTGAAGAAATGAAAACATCCTCAAGGTCTAGACCTGGGTCCTGAAACTTTGAGGCCAGCAACTCTGGCAGAAGCATCATCAGATGGTTCAACACCGTGCTTGGAAAATAATGAAACTTGGATAAAACTTGAGGTGTAATCATAACTAGATTTAGGATTAAGATTAAAATTCTGGTCATGGTTTCTATTTTTTTTCACCAGCTGTGTTCAAATATAACCTCCAGTTGACTTGAGAAGGAGCAGGACAAAACAGAGTATGGTTCTTCCCTTTCCGCCCCCCACCCCCTGCAGCTGATGCCTTGAATCACCCCACAAACTCAACTCTTCTCCACATTCTCTCTGATCAAGGCTGCTTCATCCTCCTGCTCCCCCCAACCACATGGAAAAAACATTTACAGTGAGTGACACAAATTCAAGTTACCTTGTGGTCCATAATGGTTCCAAACAGCAAGATGAAGAACCCCTGTGACAGAATTCAACAAAAGTATGAGGGACAGTTCTGCAGACCATAACCCAGAAGTTATTTTAACACTACTCTTCTAGATTCCTTCAAAGATAGTTATCATATATTAGAAACCTCAGTGTCTACGGATTCTCTTGCACTAATGAGTGTTTTCTTTGAATGGACCTCAAAAACAGAGGACAACCTTCCAGCTTGTGCATGAGAGTGATTGATATTTCTTGAATGGCTTCAAATGTAGGATAGTTTTCAAACTTATTAAATCTGTTTACATTTCTTCCCAGGTATTAAGGTGGTTGTTCTTACTCATGATGATAGTAACACATACATAAAATTTTGTCATTCAAAGTCACAATCAAGGAAGGTGTCATGGGAAAATGAAATGTATTCTAGTCTACTTTCAATGGAAAAGTCAAGAAACAGGCAGCTAGAGTCTCTAAAACTGGTGAAAGAAGTTACTGCAAAAAAAAAAGAGAGAAGTCTAAAGAAACCCATAAGACCAGGGTCTCTAAGAGTTTAAATTATCTGGTCACCTACAAAGTCAGAATAATTGCCAGTCAATCCTTTTAAGGAATGGGAGTTAGGAGTCTTGCAAGGAAAATCTGAATCCTGCCACAAGAGTGAAGGGAAGCCTGGTTTCTAAGGACAGTTTCATGGAGAAGAAACACTGATCAGAAAACTGAAAATGCTGAATTGTGAGTCACATAGAACGCTTGTTTTAGAAAAATGGAATGTGTGTAACTAAAGGGAGTCTAGAAATTGTCTTTCCATCAAGAAAATAGAAAGAGAAATGATCCGAAAGAGAAATGCAGAATAAAATTTTCTGGGGTTTAATTAAATTGCAAAGTAAAAGTAGGATGAGATCAGTGGTAATGAGTATAACTTCAAGAGCAGGGGAGATTTATGTGAGTCCAAGAGCTTTTGATCCCCACTCCCAAAGAAAACCTTAAGTAAAAGGTTTCTCTTTAAAGCAATACAGAGGAAAGAATGAAATAAATGTTCTCCATAGTTATTAAGAAATTATGAGTAAGATGTATAATTGTACTGAGTTGGCATTACTTTGAAGTTGGCTTTATTATTTCACATTAGGTTTAGAAATAGACTAATAGTGATATGGAATACTTTGTTGCTTTGTTAAACAGTTATATTTAATTTAAAGCATTGGTCAAAATTTTTTTGAAGATATTTTTCTGAAAAGAAGCAGATAATTAATATTTCAGGCTTGCAGGCTTTACAGCCTCTGTTCCGACTATCTCACCTTTGCCCTGTAGCACTAAAGCCACCATAGGCAAAATGTGTGTGTGTGAGGTGTATTTCAATAACACTTTTTCAATAAAAAGATGTGTATATAAGCCCATGTGTAAGGTGTATTTCAATAAAACTATTTACAAACACAGGCAGCAGGCCACAGTTTGCCAGTTCCTGATTTAAAATATATTAAAAATATAAA
>NW_011495047.1:4096520-4100622 GCF_000754665.1 Bison bison bison
TATATATATATATATATATATATATAAACTTCCTAAATTTTCTTACTCATGGGTGCAGAAAGCAGCCTAATGACAGCTTCCTAAAAGTGGCTTAGTAGCCAAGATGAAGTGGAACGACTTTTAGATGGATAATCTTATCAAAGCAAGCATGTTAAGCAAGAAAAGACATTAGAGATCATTTTAGATCCATCTTTATTTTACAGAGGAGAAGTCTGAGGACCAGAGAAAGTGACATTGCTGGGATCCATTTCTGTGAATAACAAATGACATTTATTTTACAGAGAATAGCAGGGAAGGAGTATGAGAATCCCTGACCGATTAACATCCAAAGTGAGTGGCATGGACCATCTCTGCATGCTGTGAAAAATGACTATTATTTCATAGATTGCCTAGACTACTTGAGAAAGCATAAAAATTGTGCTTGTTTTGAGGCATAATATGTGCCTCACACATCCCTAACCAAAGACTAGTCCTCCATAAGTGAAGGTCAATGTCTTTTCACATTGAAACTTTAGAAAAGACAAAAGGAGATGCCTACCCAATCAGCCTGATCATCGAAATCCAACTGGACAATCAATAGACAGAGAGATGTCACAGATAAATGTCTCTAAGATATGAAAGGAAATGGAAGGAATATGTGGTGTTCTGTATTTTTAAACCATAGCCATATTTTGTTGTATAGCCAGAATACCAAATTATAAGGTAATAATATTTTGTAAATAAAAAGGAGCTAATAGTATCAATAGTATCAGTAAAATAAGTGTCTCTCCCAGAACTTACCTGGAAAGCATTGAGCAGGGCAAAGATTATGTGGAATGTCAAGGAAGTGCCTTCTATGAGTGTAGCTATTCCAAAACCCCAGGTCAGTCCCAACAGTGGGGTGAGGATGGCGACATTTTTGCTGATCCTCAGGATTATGGCCACATCTTGAGACTTGGAACTGCCAATAGAGGGCCTCTGTGTGTTGACAGCCACAACCAATACCACAATAAGATTCACAGCCACAATGACCAAGGCTGGGACGGCAAAGGCTAAAAGGGCTTTGGTGTCATCCCAGTTAAGCCAACAGGCACCACGTCTCACATAGCCTTTCCCTGGCACTGTGATAGCCACAGTGGTGGCAGCAATAACTAATGGGCACCCATAGCCAATGGCAAAGCCAATGGCCATCATGCGGGACTTCATCATCCTCCGGAAAACAACCAGCAGTCCATAGATGATGAGCAGGGCTTTGAAGAGCATCCAGAAAAACAGACAGAGGTAGAAAAAGTGGCTAAAAAATGTCACCGCAACACACCAGTTGTAGTCCTGGGCCTTTTTGTTAAAGTTGGAGCCTAAGATGAACCACACATTGGCAGTCAAGAGCGACACAGCTATATTGACAACGCATACGTGCCGCATGTGTGATATGTCCGTCATGACCACCCGGGACCAGACGGTGGCTTCAATCATCAGGCAAAGAATCAAGCTAAGGATGGAGACGCTGAGCCCAATGCAGGTGATGTAGTCCAGGACTTTGTTGTGCACAGATATGGGGGACATGAGGATGGAAAAAGACGTCATCACGTTGGTGTGGTTACACCGGCATTGCACTCTATTCTTGGTGTCCAACTTTGTTTCACAGACATTCTCATCCCACCTCCTTTTCCTGGAGTGCCAGCCAACACACTTGGCTCTGGCATTCTGGGATTTGTTGATCTTCTCAAAGGTGAATAAGATTTGCTCCAATTTTTCTGGTAAAATCACTGAAAGGACCAGTCCGTTTACCAGCCTGGGAAGACGGGTGTTTTCCAAGTGGGCTTCTTTCAGGACAGCCCCCAAGGTGGGAAAAGCTATGCCAACAGCTTGGGATGCATCTGGGGGCAGCTTCCACAGCTCTTGCCTGGGGATTTCTATGATTCCTAGGATACCCTCCACTGTGTTGTTCAAGCTCATGGAGAAACGGAGACTTCTCTCTGAGGTATTGTTGTTGATGGGGAACCCTTTCGTCTGAATGAAGAATTCATCCACAATGTGCTCAGGTTCATTTTGGATGTGGAGTTGCCTCGCAAACCAATTCACTGACTGCAACAAATCGGAGCTGACATTTTTGTCTGGAATGAAAGCCCAGTTTGGAATGACCGCTGGGTCGAGGATGTGGTTGGCCACCTTGCTGTAGCTCTGCAGTGGAGAAAAGTGGATACAATACTGGGGATGTACACGCTGCGGTACAAAGTTGATTTCTAAAACCTCAAGTTTCTAAAGATCAGACGATTTGATATTATTTGACATGTTTCTCTTCAAATTCACTGTTTATTAGAATCTCATACTAGTAGGACTTCGGAGAGAGGAAAAAAGTTAGAAATGCTAAAAACGAAATATGGTAAAAAGCAATGAAATAAAATAAGATTGAGGGTTGACATATATACACTAATATGGATAAAATAGATAACTGATGATATTGATAACCTGCTGTATAGCACGAGAAACTCTACTTAATGTTCTGTGGTGACCTAAATAGGAAGAAAATCCAAAACAGAGGGGATATATGTATACTTGAAGCTGGTTCACTTTGCTGTACAGCAGAAATTAACACAGCACTGTCAAGCAACTATACCCCAATTTTTAAAAATCAATAAATATAAACTAAAAAAAATATATAAGATAAAATAAAATGAAATAAGCAAATAAGATGAAATGAAATGAGATGAACTACAGAGAAGGGTTGCCTGCATTATTATACACCCCAGGCAGCATTTCCAACTTCAATTTGTATAACCCAAGTTTTCCATGAGATATTAATGACTGTTTAAGGAGGAAACAGTCCTATGGAAATCCAAGTACAGCACACCATGTCCTTATCCTCCGCCCCACCCTTGTGAAGAATGCCAAAGTTTATTAACACATTTAAAGCTCTATAAAGTCCTGCTATAAGACCTACTTGGCTTCATTTACCCCAGAATTCCTATATCTGCTGTACTACAGATCTCTCTTTTAAGAAATGAAACCTCTGCTAACATTTCTCAGTACAATTACATTTTACAAAAATAAAATTTGGGAAACTTTACAGTAGTCAAAGTCTTCCTCACAGGATCATTATGTGATAAGTTCCTTGAAAATATTCAGTCTGTACAAAAACCTGTACTAAAAATGTTCTTATTTCTTGAAAAGGGTTTCCCTGATAGCTCAGTTGATAAAGAATCCACCTGCAATGCTGGGGACCTCGGTTCGATTCCTGGGTCAAGAAGATCTGCTGGAGAAGGGATAGGCTCCCCACTCCAATATTCTTGGGCTTCCTTTGTGGCTCAAGTGGTAAAGAATCCGCTTGTAATGTGGGAGACCTGGGTTTGATCCCTGGGTTGGGAAGATCCCCTGGAGAAGGGAAAGGCTATACCCACTCCAGTATTCTGGCCTAGAGAATTCCATGGACTGTACAGTCTATGGGGGTCACAAAGAGTTGGATGTGACTGAGTGACTTTCTTTCACTATTTCTTGAAAATGTCCATAAACTAGGATGAATCCACTCCCAAAACTGAAATGAGTTGTTATTCTGGTTATGATAGTTTTTACCCTGAAAACTATTTTGAAACTATTAAAGTACAAGATTTTGAAACAAAAAATTGTCAGATTTTTGAATGAAATTAACATAGAATACCTTCATTTTCTCTCGGGTGACATTATCAGACAAATCTGTTGAAATGTTTTTTAGTAACTCCACTATAAATGCAATATTTCCAGACGTTGCTTCTGATGATTTCACAGCATTAATTATGCAGGCATAATCCAGTGGACAATTCTTTTGGATTCCTTGAGCTACACTCCTGATGGGCTCTGGGGTTTGGTAGTCAAGAATGTGCAGAGTTATAGACGGTGCTGCCACGGAGAGGCGTGATGCACTGTTTGAGTCCTGTTTGTAAAAAGATGGTTATTTCACTCAAAAATGATTAAGCACCCAACATGTCAAGGAGATCCAACCAGCCCATCCTAAAGGAAATCAGTCCTGAATATTCATTGGAAGGATTGATGCTGAAGCTGAAACTCCAATACTTTGGGCCACCTGATGTGAAGAACTGACTCATTTGAAAAGACCCTGATGCTAGGAAAGATTGAAGGCAGAAGAAGA
>NW_011495047.1:4100722-4110211 GCF_000754665.1 Bison bison bison
CCAACCAGCCCATCCTAAAGGAAATCAGTCCTGAATATTCATTGGAAGGATTGATGCTGAAGCTGAAACTCCAATACTTTGGGCCACCTGATGTGAAGAACTGACTCATTTGAAAAGACCCTGATGCTAGGAAAGATTGAAGGCAGAAGAAGAAGGAGACAACAGAGGATAAAATTGTTGGATGGCATCACCGGCTCAATGAGCATGAGTTTGAGTAAACTCCAGGAGTTGGTGATGGACAGGGAGGCCTGGCGTGCTCCAGTCCTTGGGGTCGCAAAGAGTCAGACATGATTGAGCAACTGAACTGAACTGAACTGAACTGAAGTGACAGAGACTGTATTGATACTCCTGTTCTAAAAACACTTGACATTTTAGGAGATGCAGAGATAAATGTGCTTCTACAGGGATGAAGGAGAGGCAGAAGGAAACAGTGGCTAAGTGAAAGGATACAACATAAAATATTTTAATTGAGAATTGTTTTATTCATTGGATTTTTATTCTTTCTGGGACACACACCTTGTCTTCCTTTGGTCAAGTGATTGAAAGTATGAGAAAAAGATATCAAAATGAATTTAACCGTAGACAAATTCAGTTGCTTAATTGATTAGCATAAGAGGTATGAAAATCCATTTTTAAAGCCAAAACTTTAATCTCTAAGTGTTTATCACTGTCTGAATGAATTTCAGATCTTTTTTGGGGGGGGGGTAAAGATTTTGAGAAGGCAAAATAAAGTGGTTGAGAGTTTGGGTGAGGAAGGGATGATAAGAAACAAATTTGAACCCACTCTGCAGAATTCCTCAAGTCCAGATCTGAGACTTATTGTCATGCTGAACAGAAAACATTTAAAATGTTTCTTGTAGAATATGCAAATAAGATGCAAATATGCAAATACATCACCATAAAGAGTGTTTCCACAGAAAGGCTTGTACATGTTTCAGTTGATTTCTGCCACTTGTTTCCATTACAGATAAATCCTATTTCTCCATGAAAGTGCTGAGCACAGGGCTGGCTGCAGTTGGAAGAAGTGCTGCAAGGTCCATGGCATTTTTCTTAGAAGAGAAAGAGAGGCCTGATTAGCATTTCCACACTTTGACAAGGACATCTAACTCCTTCCTGAGGCTTGGGGGTTGCTTCCCAGAGGAGATGACATTGAACTGGGTTCTCAGCCATCGACCACTAAGACCTGCCAGGCAGACTGTGATATCCAGCTGATATCCAGACAGAGCGACGAACATGTGGAAGGGAGGTTCATGCATAAAGACTGATTCAGAGTGTCTGAGGGGAGAGGGGCAAGAGATGAGGGTGGGGAGGAAAGCAGGGTCAAGTCCTGCAAGACCTTGGATTCTGTGCTTATATGAGGGTTACCAGGAAACATGATTAGATTTGTGAAAGATAATTAACCATGCATGGAACAGGAGTTAGTAAACTTTTCTGTAAAGGACCAGGTAAATAGGGTTGCCAGATACAATACAGGTTAAATGCCAGTTAAATATTGGTTTTGTTTTCAGATACACTCAATTCTCATTATTTGCAGCAGTTACAATCTATAAAGTCACTGCCACAAACTTTGAATTAGTGAATACGTAACCATCACTTCTAGGAGAAATACAAGATTAGGTTCCTATAAGCTTCTGCTCACAACATTTTCACCAACCGATCAATATATCACTATATAAGCTTGTTTTGTGTGTTTCCATTTAAAGACATCTTATTTAATATATGCTTTTGATTCACTGACATTGAACTCACAGCCAAGGGCACTGTAACTTGTGACAACACATTAACAAAGCTTATCTAGCACATATATTTTCCCCATCAGGCACATCACAACCCTCTTAGGCACACCATACATCACTCTGGAACTATATTTGGGGGTGATTTTAAACAGCAAAATCACCAACTAAAAACAAAACCACAAAACACGTGACACTACATAGACCACAAAAAACACTTGTTTATAGTAGGAAGGTCAAGTGCCACCTCATTCAACTGAGAACATGCACCTTGGCTGACCATTTTTCTGTTCTTCTGTGCATGTCTGTTAATAATTCAGAGAGCTCTGTGAGTGCTGATTTGGAGAAGATGCAAACACAGAATCCACGAATAAAGAGAACTGATTAAAAATGTTCGGTAAAACAGTGGATAATTTTTCATTTATGTATAACCCATGAAATATCACTCATGGCTTATCTGAAATTTAAATTTCACCAGACATTCTATGTTTTTGCTAAATACAACAAAGCTGGCCAGAGAGTAAACATTTCAGCTTTGAGGGCCATATGGTCTCTGTCACAAATACTCGGCTCTGCTTAGTAGCATAAAAGCAATCAAAGACCATGTGTGAATGAGTGAGCATGGCTGCGTTTCAATAAAACTTTATTCAAAAAAACTGGTGGCAGCCTAATTTGGCCCATGAGGAGAGTGGATTGACTTGATGAAGCTGCTGAAGTATTCCCAGGAAGAATTGCCTTCAGATAGCAGCAGGGCAGTAGGAAGAAGTAGATGATACTGAGAACTATCAAGGTATTGAAATAAATACAAACTGAAGTGCCCTATTGGCTGTGAGCCAAAGAATATTGATGACAAATATTTATTACTCGGACAGGAGAATAGAAGCAGGTTGTTTTGCATCTTTCTTTGACATCCACCCAAGTGTATCTATTGTTGCAATTTATTTAAGCCAAGTGTATTTCAATTCCCTCATTCATATAGTTTGGAGGTAATGCCATATTCTTGTTACAAACATTGAATGAGACAGCATCTTGTACAGCACTTGGATCAGTGTTGTTGTAAATGTTCAATGCATATTAGATACATTTCTCTCCTCTTTCCTTTCTTAGCTCCAAATCTGTATAGATTTGTATTTGCCCCCAGAAATATACTTGGCCATGACTGTGCAGATCCCAGTAATCTATATGGATGAGAACCGCAGGATTTCACTATCTTACTTCTCATGATGATTCCACAGTTTGTCTCTCACTTCTCCAGAGTAACCAGTCTTGCCAGTTCCATTCAGTTCAGTCGCTCAGTCATGTCCAACTCTTTGCAACCCCATGGACTGCAGCACACCAGGCTTCCCTGTCCATCACCAACCCCTGGAGCTTGCTCAAACTCATGTCCATCAAGTTGATGATGCCATCCAACCATCTTATCCTCTGTCAATCTCACCAACATGATACCTATTACATCACTGAATAGATCGCTCAGCCTCAGAGTGCTACATGCTTTTAAGAACCTTGAAAGTATCTTTGAATGAAGGAATGAATGATCCTGTCCTCTTCACTCTTCTGCCTCTTGTTAGCTCATTAGTTCAGATTTCCCTTTTGAGTTTTAAAAGGGATTCTCGTCTACTATTCTTGGAGAAGGTAATGGCACCCCACTCCAGTACTCTTGCCTGGAAAATCCCATGGATGGAGGAGCCTTGTAGTCTGCAGTCCATGGGGTCGCTAAGAGTTGGACATGACTGAGCGACTTCGCTTTCACTTTTCATTTTCATGCATTGGAAAAGGAAATGGCAACCCACTCCAGTGTTTTTGCCTGGAGAATCCCAGGGACGGGGGAGCCTGGTGGGCTGCCATCTATGGGGTCGCACAGAGTCGGACACGACTGAAGCAACCTAGCAGCAGCAGCAGCTCATCTACTATTCTAGAACATGTATGAATATCTGCCAACTTGTTTCATTGATTATGCCGTGGGTAATAGTATAATTGCAAGAAAATCTGTTGATGATGTTTAACATTTAGAACTTATTTGAGATTGTTATTCTGTGTGAAAACTTGTGGTCTGGGGATTGATCTGCAATATCCATGCCCTTCCTTTATTCTGCCCAGTCTTCAAATGGAAGAAGACTGTTCTGTAGCTACATACCTTGAATTCTTCCAGTCTTGGGTTTTCTTTCAGGACCCTGAAGTTTATCTCCATCCTGTAAAACATAAATTCTCAAAGGTTTTCTTTACAGTGGGACTCTTCTCTCTCATCTCAACTTAGAGACTCCATGTGAATATGAAGAGAAAATGTGTTCAGGACTAGAAAGAAAATGGCATCTGATATTGCAGGAATTTGCTGAAGGGATGTGAGCCCTGGCAGAGAACATGCTGCCCCGAGTGAAGGCTAGAAACTGGGTGTGGTCACATAGGCTCTGAAGGTCAGGGGATTGGGTACATCTGTTGGAAAGCTTAAGGACCCATGGAGAGCACAGTGGCGACAATTAGAGCACTAAACTGTTCTCTGCTTATATTAACTGTAGCTATGATAGAGAACTAATATGGTCCACCTGATACACAGAGAAAGAAGTGAGAAGATACTAGGAATGAGTGCTAGGTTGCAATAATAGAATCTTTTTGTAGCTATGTTGCTGTTGTTAGTTGCTAAGGGTGTCCGACTCCTTTGCAACCCCATGAACTGTAACCTGCCAGGCTCCTCTGTCCATGGGATCTCCTAGGCAAGAATACTGGAATGGGTTGCCGTTTCTTTCTCCAGGGGGACCTTCTTGACCCAGGGATCAAACCCGAGTCTCCCTAGTAGTTCAGTGGTTAAGAATCCACCTGCCAATGCGGAAGATATGGGTTCAATCCCTGGGTTGAGAAGATTCCCTGGAGAAGGAAATGGCAACCCACTCTAGTATTCTTGCCTTGGAAATCCCACGAACAGAGGAGCCTGGGGGGTTACAACCCATGGGGTCACAAAAGGGTCAGACACAACTTCCTGACTAAGCATCTTGTAGTATAAAGGACTGTAAAAATCTAAAAGAGGAAAAGACACTCTTCGTGTTATGGTAAGGAAATTAAGACCCAGAGAATTGAAGCAACTTGTGCGGCTAACAGATAAACTTAAGGTTTGAACCTAAATTGCTTGACTGCCAAGTTAGTGCTTCTGCCTCTCAAGAGTTGCCTGTCTACATACTCCATGGCTTGCAAAGTGGTTTTTCTACTAGACTGTCGCACCCTGTGACAACAATACTGTACTGTCACAAGCCCCAGCCAACTCTCAACTTTTCATTGTCCCTTCCTTTCTTTAGAAAGTTGCCATCAGAAAGGGTAACATTGTAATCATTTGAAAATTTCTTTGAAATGACATGTTATTTATTATAAATTAATCGTCTCAGAGACCTGATTGATTTCTCTTGGGACCACATAAGAATTAATCAAACTTACTTTTGCGCGGATATGGAATCTACTCTGGGAATATTCTGTGGCCAAAATTAATATTAAACAGCAAATCGTGGTTGCCTGGGACTTCATTTTCACACACGAAGATCTTCACCTGCAATAGACAAGGGTGGATCAAGCTGAAGATGACAATACCACATAACTAACCTAATATTTAGTCAGCTAACCAACCACTGAGTTCGCAGCAAATGTAAATTTCCTTATGCTCCAATGGAGATACACTCACTCTGATCCATTTAGGCTCCCGAGGCAAACTGTGACCAGGAAGCAGACAAAACTCAAGGATCTTGGATCAAAGCCTTCCTAGTTGGAGTCAAGACTAAGAGGGACTTTCATGACGCCACTGTGCCCTCTGCCGAGATGACGATCCACAGGCACTTACAGGAAGGCTTCCAAGTTGTCTTCTAGTTTAAAATTGTCTTTGAGCTCCTAACCAATGAACACAGGGAAAGTATGTTTTGACTTATACCATCATCACCACCATCTCAGAACAAGTCTGAGCAGGGGAAAGGGAACGTGGCAGAATGACAGGCAAAGTCAGTAATGGATTTGCATAGGTGTTGAAACAGAACTGTGGAATTCACAGTCTTATAGTGTGGGCAGAAAGAAGTTTTCACATATGCAACCAATCGGTGGATGGGCACAGAAGGCAGTTTTCAGTATCAATATTGTTTAGGATAGATTTTTAACTGATCCTCACAAAGAGAAGTAACAGAAGTACCAGTATGAGTTGTCTTAAAATAACTGTTTTACATATAATTCTCCTGTAGCTTTCAAGATGATGCTTTTGAACTGTGGTGCTGGAGAAGATTCTTAAGAGTCCCTTGGACTGCAAGGAGATCAAGCAGTCAATCCTAAAGGAAATCAGTCCTGAATATTCGTTGGAAGGACTAATGTTGAAGCTGAAACTCCAATACTTTGGCCACCTGATGCGAAGAACTGACTCATTAGAAAAGACTCCGATGCTGGGAAAGATTGAAGGCAGGAGGCGAAGGGGGACAACAGAGATGGTTGGATGACATCACCAACTTGATGGACATGAATTTGAGCAAACTCTGTGAGTTGGTGATGGACAGGGAAGCCTGGTGTGCTGCAGTCCACGGGGTCACAAAGAGTCTGACATGACTGAGCGACTGAACTGAACTGAACTGAACTGAGCTTTCAAGAATTTTTTACCATAACGCAATAATAAACAGATCTTACATTGTGACTCAGTGTGTACTGACAAAAATATGTGTGTATAAAGCTATCTCTATATAAACATTTGAAAATAAATGATTTTTAGATTTTAAAAACTTTTATGTTAAAATACAATTCTTCCTATCTGCAAGCAAGACATTCTGATAGTCACAATTTTTGTCTTGTATCCCACTTTATTCTATCTGACATTCTCTCAAAAATTGGTTGCTACCCACTTAATTGAATTCACAAACCTCTAATGGATGGAAACTGCAATCTGAAAAACAGAAATATAGACTATAAGATTCATTTTCCTTGTCAAGTCAAATTGGTCATGTTGATCCTTTCTCTTTGCTGTTCCTCACAATCTGATCACAATCTCCTTCCCCAGGTACACTTCTCAGGGAGAAAAGATATCTACATTCAGAACCAAAGAATAGGACTGATGGGTGAGTGCGATTTTCCTCTATCTGGAGAGCATTGTTTGAAATGCACAGTTAAATGATCAAAGTCAAGCCAAAGGGAGGCATTTATAAATAGTAATGCCTGCTATCTAAGGCTTCAGGTGAGAGGCCACTCTTATTCTTCATTATTTTCATTATAGGAATCCTGCTTAAAGTTAATCTTGCTGGAAGAAAGTCAAGGGTTTGGCATAGTGATGTGATGTGATTTATGGAACCCAAAAATATTCCCCAACCAGTGCTAGGGCCTCCAAGGCCACAGTTCCAAAAAATGTTCAAGGAATAGACAGCCCAAAAGCCATGGCATTTTCTGTAGATCATTATGCTCTTTGTGGAAGACTATGAAATAATACATTTTATGTATTCATATAAACTAAGAAAAATTTTACTGGCATAAATATTTATGCAATACGAAATCATAAGCATACATATAAGGAGCACAAATTTTGAACTAAGCATTCTTGGTTAGTTTGAGGTTAATTTACTACATAATCATTCATGTTATCATTGGCTGGTATGTGCAACCCAGATACCACTTGGTAGGATAATTATATGGTAAATTTCCTTCAGTTACTACAAATGCTAGGAGATACTGTTTAATGATATTACTCAAGAGAAGTCCTCGCATTCTCACTTGTGTCCAGTTTGACAATGGGGATGAGTCAGATGGATAGATGTTTTTAGGTTAGTTCCAACTGGGTTGTTTCTCTTCTCACCAGAAGGAGTTAGATGGAATCCCTCCCATCAGAATTCAGATGTTGGCTGAGGCCAAAAGCCAGAGTGCTCTGCAGAGCAGTGGGGAAAGCTTAAGACCCCTGAGAATGAGGAATTAAAAAATAATAAGCACTGCCAGCATAATCCATAATCAGAGGTTGATATTGTACAGAAAAGAATGGAAGAAACACGTTCTCTTAATCGTTGGTAAAGACTTGATGGGGGCGTCTCTGCTGGCTCAGACAGTGAATAATCTGCCTGCAACACAGGAGACCTGGGTTTGATCCCTGGGTTGGGAAGATCCCCTGGAGAAGGGACTAGCAACCCACTGCAGTACTCTTGCCTGGAGAATTCCATGGACAGAGGAGGCAGGCGGGCTACATTTGTCCATGGGGTTGCAAAAAGTCAGATATGACTGAGCGACTAACACACGCAAAACCTTGATAACTAGAACAAACTTTGAGTTTGTGTAATACCAAGCTGAAAAATTTCTGGAAGTACAAATAAAATGCCTCTCCAAGGCCTAGCACAATGTCTACATATAGTAAGATTCTCTTTGAGGTTTTAACACTCATATCTTATCCTCAGTGATTCATTAATTTAAATCCATTGGTTGGGCTTAATGATGCCTTCTAAAAGGGAAAAAAATAACAGTGAAGACAATATGAGAAATGACGTGGACCAAAATGCACATATATTTATATTCATGTCCATGCCTGACTAGAGATAAACATGTAAAGATGGAAACAAGAAAGTACCCAAATTGACATTGCTACACTGAATTAAATTATCGTGTTTCATTGACTCCAACATTGTAAGCAACATCATTATTTTCATGTCCACTAAGACAGGAAAAGAAAAAAAGCTTGCCTATTAAACTATGACATGCCACTGATTGTACAATATATTCCAATTTCAGAAACGTTGAAAGGTTAGGAAAAAAAATGCCTATCTTAGAACTGATGAATTATGGCACTATAAGAGGGGCTTCCCAGATGGTTCAGGGGCAAAAAAAAAAAAAAATGCCTGCAGGAGCTGCAGGAGACTTGGGTTCAACTCTTGCGTCAGGAAGATTCCCTGAAGTAGGAAACAGTAACCCACTCAGATATTCTTGTCAATATAATCCCATGGACAGAGGAGCCTGGCGGGCTACAGTCCATGAGGTCTCAAAGAGTCAGATATGACTGAGCTCTCACATACGCAGCACTAAAAGTCTCACTCAGTACTAGCTGACCATAAATTCTGATGCTGTGTGTGTCCAGAAAGCTTTTTATTTGTTTCTAAGGAAGCAGCTCTTCTTGAGAAACTTGGTTGAGTAAATGATTTCTTTCTAATGGATATAATAATGATGGCAATTTCAGTTTTTACTTAAAAAGATAGACAGCTAGGTCAAAACTCATCCTCAAGCTCTGTAAATACCCAGACACTTCAATTCAAGGGAGTGTGATTTTCACTGAAAAAGCCCGAAGCTAGGAGGCTCCTAATTCTCATGAATTGCTGGATGGCTTTGGGCAAATCTCACAAATGTTCCATGCCTTGGTTTCCTTACCTTTGAAATGACACGGTTGGACTAGAATCTCATTTCTAACTCATGTCATATAGAAAAATCTAGCATTTTTTTTCTTAATTTAAGGTTCTTGGGTTCACGTTGTTTCATCTCAATGGTCCAAATCTCAAGTTGAAATGCAACCAATATGGAAAATTCTTTTGAGGGGTATATTTATATAATTTAATTCGTGAAAACATAACTGTCTACTCTCTTGAGGCAGCACAAGCCAGCTCCAGCCCAGTAGTAGACTGGCACTGCAATCATGTATATTTATCATGGGATGGATGCATATTATCCACCATCAGTTGGGCAACAATTTGTCCCAGGCATCAAAAGGTAAAGAGAAAAAGGATGGAAGAAAAACAACACTGAGGACTTTTATATACGTAAGCTGATGCTAAGTCACTTCAGTCGTGTC
>NW_011495047.1:4110311-4110936 GCF_000754665.1 Bison bison bison
CACCAGGCTCCCCTGTCCCTGGGATTCTCCAGGCAAGAACACTGGAGTGGGGTGCCATTTCCTTCTCCAATGCATGAAAGTGAAAAGTGAAAGGGAAGTCGCTCAGTGGTGTCCGACTCTTAGCGACCCCAAGGACTGAAGCCTACCAGCCTCCTCTGCCCATGAGATTTTCCAGGCAAGAATACTTAAATGTTCTACAAATTCAGGAAATCTCTCTGCTTTGCTCTTAGTAGGCAAACAATACAGAATTTGGTGTCTAATGGATTTTGCCAAAGCATTCTGGTCTCATAGAAGAGCAGGGGGGTCCATGGTCAAGTCCATTTGGGAAACACTGCATTCCACCACCACCCACCCCCCCACACACACAGGCTTTCATATAGCAAAGTCCCAAGAGTTCTTGAAGTGATAAGACTGTCACCCAGCTTTTACCAAATTTACTCCATCATCAAAAGTGCCTTGGGTGCATGGAAAGCTGCTATCCAAAGACAGTATGCTATTTGGGAACACATTAATCTCCCCAGATTTGGGCTTCCCATGCCTTTGTCAGACCCCTACCCCATGCTACCACCAGGGACTTCCCTGGTGGCTCAGATGTTAAGGGGGCTGCCTGTAACGCGGGAGACCC
>NW_011495047.1:4111036-4159429 GCF_000754665.1 Bison bison bison
AAAATCCAATGGATGGAGGAGTGTGGCAAGCTACAGTCTGTGGGGTCACAAAGAATCTGACAGGACTGAATTACTTCACTTCACCCCATGCTAGTCCTGTGCTAATTCCTTTAATTCACTCAAATTGTGATGCAGAGTAGCCCAGCAGAGGGTGATAGTCCTGGTGTTAGCACATCCTGAAAGAAGGAGGCAGTGTAGTGGTCATCTTTAGTCCATGAAATAAGCCAGAATTATCCTGAAACTAGAGATGATGCTTGGCGTAGAGAGGGAAGGGAGGCAGGCACACATACATGGCGGTCAGAAGTTTGGGATGACCACAAGGGAGGGCAAGAGAGCCTCAGAAATGGAGAATAAAAAAGAGGAAAAGAAAGATGCAAAAGAACTCTCACCAGAGGCCATCTGCGGTAATTAGGTAAATAAATAGCTATCTGATTTACAAAGAAACTCCCTCCAGCTTCTATACTAGTCACCCAATAAAGGCAACTCCACACTTTGTCCCAAAGTATCCAGAAGGAGATTTATCTCAGAGATAAAAGCAATGATCAGGGGACCCTGGTGGTCCAGTGTTAGAACCTCACCTTCCAGGGCAGGGTGTGCTGGTTTGATCCCTAACCGGAGATCTAAAATCCCACAAGCCTCTCAGGCAAAAAAACAAACAAAAAACGAAACGGCATTGTAACAAATTCAATAAAGACTTTAAAAATGGTCCACATCAAAAAAACTCTTGAAAAAATAAAATTAAAAAAAAATAAAAGCAACAAGCAATCTGGAATGGCAGCTTCTCAGGAACTAGAAAATTTCCAATTACTCCTCCTTATTCCCGCAACCCAACTCTCTGTGCATCCTCATAGAGGTGTGAATCACCTCCTTTTGCTTTTCACTTAATAAGAAGCAGCAGTTCTAGGCGGCTGAATGGAAGCCAGGCTCCCTGCTCTGACATGGTGATTACTTCGGAGAGAGAGAGAATATAGTGTTTGCAGCCTTCAGAGGCTTAAAGGAAAATACAGCTGCACTCAAAAGTCCCAGAGGGACTGCATCTCAGGATTTAACTTGCTGGAGAATTCACAGCCATAGGCACCTCACACACCATTCACTGCCTGTGCTCTGAGCCCTAAGGACATGGGGTCAGCACAGCACTGGGCTTAATGCTTTTAGCCCCAGAACCCTAGAGAAAGTAGACTGCACCTTGTGGGAAACTCAGGTTATCATTACTTAGGAGGTAAACATAGAAGGGCATTTCTCCGTCCCCAGCATCCAGCAGAGCATAAGGTGTATAATAACCTCAGTAAATATTTGTTGGAGAAATGAATAAAGGAGTGAATAATGCCAGCTTCTGATGTTTTTGTTTTAAAATCACAAGATCATTCTCCCCAGGTGGAAGGGAGGTCCAAGAAGGAGGGGATATATGTATGCATATGGCCGATTCAATTCATTGTACAGCAGAAACTAGCACAACCCTGTCAAGCAATTATATACATTCAGTTGCTCAGTCATGCCTGGCTCTTTTCGACCCATTGGACTGTATCTCTCCAGGCTCCTCTGTCCATGGGACTTTCCAGGCAAGAATACTGGAGTAGGTTGCCATTTCCCTCTCCACAGGATCTTCCCGACCCAAGGGTAGAACCCTCGTCTCCTGAGTCTCCTGCATTGCAGGCAAATTCTTTACCTGTTGAGCCATTGTTCAAGCCTGCTAAAGCAATTACACTCCAATAAAAATAAAGCAATTCAATGATTAATTAAAAAATAAAATCACAAGATAACTTTCCTATCTTAGGGGAACAGATGAGCATATTTGCAATGCTAGATAAACTTCAGTTCAGTCGCTCAGTCGTGTCTGACTCTTTGCGACCTCATGGACTGCAGCATGCCAAGCTTCCCTTGGATAAACTTGGAATCTGGTAATGTAAGTTGAAATTCACCCAGTCTAATGGACCTCCTCTTTGCTATACTACGTGGAGCCTTATATAAAAAAAGGTTTTGAGGTCTCATCTAGTTTCAGTAGGAAACTATGGGCTGCCAGATTAGTGATGTCTTCCACAAGCATGACAGTGCAAGTGTCTCCACACTGTTGCCACAAAGTCGGGAATCACAAAATACTGTTTCCCTGGACGGACCTAGAAGATGCTGGCTAGGTTTAAACACCATCTTCTAACTGTCCCATCTTCCCTGAACCTGGAACTGAGTTTCTGAATGCGTTGGAATTCAAAAATACAGTCAGCCTTCGTGGGTCCTGGAACTGTTTCTGATACTCGATGTTAGATGGTGTTGGAGCAGGTGACTCACACAGGCTCAGGCGCTCCCCGCCTGTCTGAACATGCTGAGCTAGGGCTGGCATCAGGACTTGCCAAGAAAATAATAGGAAGTGCAACCTGGGAACTGTAAGCACAGTCAGGCGGGGAGGAATGCAAGGAAATGTGTGATCTCTCAAACCTCTTCATGCAAAACGCTCGGAGGTGAGCTGCCTGAGAATGTTTGTAAACTCCCTGGAAACTTTCCCAAAGCGTTGCGCTCCACTGAACTTCACCCCAAGGTGAGAGGAACAGAAAATTCATTTTCAAACCTTCTAGATGGCACCTCACTGCATACTCAGCCAATCCCACTGGTGGGAAGGATCAATTCAGAAAGGTTAACTGGAGGGTGAGTTCAGTGACCCACATTTTGTTGTGTGTGTGTGTGTGTTGCTCCCCTCAGCTTAATCTCCTGTCTATCCCACTAGTGTAATTAAGACTCTGATTATTTAGCCAGATGGCAAGTTGTTTGTGTTTCTTGGCCTCGATAATAGAATATATTCAGTCTCTCTTACGGGTTCTCCCTTGCCATGGATGAGTTGATTCATACAGAGCCTTGAGGGAAGAAAAAGATACGAAAGATTTGCTAGTAGAAACATCTCATCCGATATTTGGCAAAACTAACACAATATTGTAAAGTTTAAAAATAAAATAAAATTAAAAAAATAAATAAATAAAAGACAAAAAACAAAAAAAAAGAAACATCTCATCCTAGATTATTTTAGATGGTGTCCAGCCCAGGCCTTTGTAGTTTAGCATCTTCTCTGAAAATTGCAGTCTGGATTCAAATTCTGATAAGTCTGAGTAATCACATCATCTCAGAATTGGAAAGCTTCCAGCATCTCACCAACTATCTTGATACTTACATGATGTTAAAGAAATTGATAAGACAGGCAATTTCCCTGCTTCATGAAGAAAGTTCCCTGGAGGGTTGACACTTAAGGGAAAAAAAATAGCATCTTAAGATGCACACTTTAGAGGTTCCAGAATTGTCCTCAAAGTATAAGGAATATATACCGTCAAATGACATAGTATTGGCCACAAAATGAGGGTGAGATGCCTTTGCAAAAAGGTTTCAGCAGTTCAGTGGAGGAAATGTTTCCCGTTTAAGGGCAGCTTTGTCAGTCCCACTAAAAGAAGAAGCTACTAAAGCATGCTTCATTTAAAAAAAAAAAAAAGAAGAAGAAAGAAAGAAAACATCTAGCTTTACACTCAGCCTAAATAAGGGAATTGAAAGCTAGTTTTCTCATCCAATTATCAAGCAAGGGAGACTATTGGAAAACAGAGGATTTAATTGCCATTTTCAGCCCTAGGAGTGAGCAATTTAGAGCAAATGACAAATGACTTTTTAAAAAGAAACCAATGCAAAAGAGACTGTGGAAATACTCCAGACCTGAGTTAGCCAATCTCTAAGTAATGGGAGGGAAGTTTCCTGCAGAGTCAAGCATTCCAGAAAATACCATCATAAATCACACATCTTCCCCACACTGGGATACGTCTAACGACAATCCTGTCTTCAGCAGGAAAAGGTGCTAGTGTGGTGTGTGTACTCACGGCATCCAGGAAATCCCGCAGCCCAGCAGGGGGTCGGCGCTAGGCTTCCCCCCAGGGTGCCCCACCATCACTGTGTCCGCCCTGGCACCCCCCACGATGTCAGCGGCTGTGATCTGCCTTCTCCATGTTTGAAAGGAGGCCGAGGAGGCCCTGGTGCTCACTAGCCTCGGTGAGAAGCCGATGTGAGAACTGTGAACCTGCCCTGGGTTTCGAGGCTTGTGTAAGTCTGTGATTCACTCCTCAGTGGGTCGGTCAAACACGCCTAAGAGAAATTACAGGTTCCTCTCGTCTGAAACAAATCCATTAAAATGAGTCAGTTGTTTGTCCTTTCTTTCCTCCTCTTTAGCTCAGATAATCACATGAGACTGTTGCATCTACTGCACTGGGGTGATGAGAACTCAGACAGGCGGGTGGTAAACGCAGGATTGTGCCCCTGTTGTTGTTGATGTTAAATTGTTAAAAGGAGATCCCATTTTTGCCTGTACTGACCTTAAACTTGGAGAACACTGGTTAAGACATGATCCAATCCCTGCCTTAACACCAAAAATATCTTTGGTTTATTTTTTAATGACTCATCCAAGGAGTTCTTACTGAACCTCTTCCTTGGTGCACAGCCATGGGGAATTCAGATGGAGAATTTTGCCTGTGGGAAACTTCCCTTGGTCTGACTTGGGACAGGGTAGCCAGGTGGATTGTCCTTGTCACCCCCAAATGGTCCCACACCTCCCAATTCTAGCCCCTCCCATTAATCTACCTTCCTGGCTCCTCCATATGACTGCTGCAAACTTTCATTTGACTATTACCAGGGGAGATGTAGACATGAAGAAGAAATAAGTGAGAGGAGTTTTGTTATGTCTGTTGTACTCAAGAGGCTCAGGGAGACGATGCATGTAGAAATAGGTCATCCCATTTAGGTCATTAGTTAAGTACTGTGTCATTTGGAAATTTTAAAAAATCAGTATCATCAAACTTTTGGTTGTGTAATCAGAGGACTTTATTAAACATTCTATGTACAAAGCACTTCATTCTGCTCTTTGGACATACAAAACAAGTGACTTATTGAGTAACAAGGGTAAATCTGTCTCCAAAGGTTTATGGTCTTATCTGGGAAAGAAAATACATGCACACAAGAAAGCTAAAAGTAAATAATACTATACAATAAATACTGACTCAACAGTGAATGGCCCAGATATACATATTGCAAGAAATCAGTGGAGAGAATCAGCACTTCTGGTTGACTGATTAGGGAAGGCTTTACAGGGAAGGCAAAAAGTGATGCACAGTTCAGACACAGAAAGCCCTGGATATGTGTATAGTCTCTGAAATATACTCTTTCCAGGGCAGGATACCAAGTATCACAATTCTGTAAACACTGAATGAAAAGATCCTTCAGTAGATTTTGCTGGCTGGTCACCCTGATGAAAGAAACTGAATCCCATGCTCAACACTTTCATTTAGATGCCAGTGAACCAAGACTTCCCTGGTGGTCCACATTTCTGAAGCAGCGGGCACAGGTTTGATTCTTGATCAGAGAACTGAGATCCCACATGCTTCACGGCCAAAAAATTTTCTTTAAAAAGAGAAGAAATTAGATGCCAATGAACCAACTCCTATGAGAGTGTCTCATCCACACTCATGCAAAAGATCATGGCTGTTTGCTGTTTGTGCGTGTGTTGCACATACATGAATTCATAGGGACTCTAATACAAACAGCTTATATTTTAATGCCAATTATTATTTGCCAAGTACTATTCTCAGTATTTTATCTACATTTGTTCATTTAATCTTTCCAATAGCCCTAGAGGGTAAGCTCCATTATTCTCAATTTCTGGTTGGGAAAATCAAAGTTCCAGGAATTTAAATAACTGTCCCAAGGATTATCAAGTACTAAGTGCTTTGCCCAAGAATCTGGACCAGTTTCTCCTTGAGCCACCTGGCCAAGTCACTTCCTTGGTGAGGTGAGAACGGGGCGTGCCACGTATCTCCACCCTGGGTCTTCCACGGTCAGCCTGATCCATGCAGTTCTTTGTCACCTTTCAGGATGGGACAGACTGAAGACTTGTGTGGGCCACAAGAGGGAGGGTGGACTTCTCCAAGAGATCGTCAAATGATGGTGGGGCTTCTCTGTTAGCATCCACGAGCCTTTATTTAATTATTTTTTATCTTTAGGTCACACCACACAGCAGGCGGGACCTTAGTTTCCCTACCAGGGGTCTGACCTTCACCCCCTGCGTTGGCAGCGCTGAGTCTTAACCACTGGACCACCAGGGAAGTCCTCCATGAGGCTTTCTTAATGAATAATAACCCCAAGATAGAGTCTTTCGCACCTCCTCTCTTAGGGAGTGAGTACATCGGAGCAGAGTGTGCTTTCATATGAGATGTGGTTGCCAAACGCACAATACAGATGAAAGGCCAGCCTCTCCCTCTCTCTGTCTCTCAACCCTTCTCTCTTATGTTCAGACTTTCCATCTGCAAATGGAGGCACTTGGACTCAGTCTTTTCTAAAGTTTTTTCCAGAATTATAAATCTTAAAACCATCTAGCTCCATGACATTGCATCCTTCCTTCAATATGTTGATTTGGGGTAAGTGACCTTTCTTCATACGGAAATCTCTGCATTGGGAAAACCAGGACTGTGTCTGCTCCATTCTCCTCCCTTGAAGAGACCCTACAGAGACACTGGGAAATGCCAAATTAAAGCTTCTTTCTGACCTCATTTGCAAAGGGTGCAATTGTTGTCCTAAGATGAACAACACCACTTAGAAGATGACTCATTCTCCCGGTTGGTATATTTTTCTACCTTCTGATTATTATATTTTTGCTTTCTTAAACGTTCCCATTTACAGGAAATTTTCTATAGTGAAAAAAAAAAGAAAGGGGGAATAAAAAAGTTTTACTACAGTTTCTGTGGTTAAAAAAAAAATGACACCCCTCATTCACAAAGTGAGTCGCCCTTTTCCATTTGTAATGTAACATCATTAATACTGGCTTCTTTTGTCTGTAACTTTAAAAACTTATTTATTTGGCTGTTCAGGGTCTTAGTTTCAGGATGTGGGCTCTTAGTTGCAGCATGTGGGATCTAGTTCCCTGACCAGGGATCAAACCTCAGGCCCCCTGCATCGGGAGCTTGGACTCTTAACCACTGGACCACCAGGAAAGTCCCACTACTGACTTCCTGGGGAGATAAGTAAGGGCCACTCATTGCCCCTTGCCCTTTATCCACTAATTTTTTTTTCCTGCTGCGTCTGACTGTGTGCTTGCTTTAAAAAGGACCTTTTTTTTTTTTTTTCCAGAAGGATTTTTATCTGTAATACTGTTCTATTATCAGGTGGCTCCTGGTTTGAATGTTGAATTTGTTTACATACAAGGTAAGAAAATCAGTAGCTCTCTACTTGAAATACAATATTTCTCCTTTCTCATCCCAGGTTTCAAAACACCAGATTGTTTGTGGGGGTTCATCTTACATGGGCTTCCCAGGTGGCGCTAGTAGTGAAGAACCCACCTGCCAACGCAGGAGACATAGGAGACGTGCGTTCAATTCCTGGGTCTTGAAGATCCCCTGGAGAAGGGCATGGAAACTCACTCCAGTATTCTTGCCTGGAGAAGCCCATGGACAGAGGAGCCTGGCAGGCTACAGTCCACAGGGTGACAAAGAGTCAGACACCACTGAAGCAACTTAGCACGCAAGCACCTCTTACATAGTCAGAGTAGACAGAGAGACCCTCGGTGGCTCCGTGCTCTTGAGGAGAAAGTGCAGGGCTAGGAATCAACAGACTTGGGTTTTTACCTCTGGCTCAAATCTCTATTAGCTGTTACTTATCACTCCAGCCTTCAGTCTCCTTAACTTAAACACCTTTCTGGTTCAAAAGCTCTATGCTTTTCGCTTGGTTCACGGCCAAAGAAGTTGTGTCTAAGCCCACGCTAGGCTGACCATGCAATCAATTTAAATGTGGAGGGGTGGAACATATTGGCCCTTGAATTCCTTTTGTCCAAAGAACAGTGACCTACTTAGAGTCGGCCCAATGTTGGTGACTATGCATGAAAGCCCTCCCTCAGCCACCTATAGAATCTAGCTGGGTGACATCCCTGGCCACCACTGCCAAGACAAGCCAGAGCTCTCTTCCTGATGAGGCTGTTGACCCTGGCAAGACCAGGATTCTGCTGTCCACTGTTGGATACCCAGCATGGTATATATATGTAGACAGTGGATGGGGAAAACGTCAGCAACACAGAACAGCTTAGACAGAGGGGCTTTCCATCCTCTCTTCACGCCCTCCTCTGTCAGCACCACCAAGAGGGAGGCTTCCTTCATACTCTTCGGAGACAAGAAGACACGAATGAGGACATTTCTCCTGGGGTCTCTGCCAGTCCTGAAATGCATGACCTGGTCAAGAACAGATAATCACATCTTTAACATACTAGCAGCAATATCTAAAAGCATCAAGACAACTGCATCATGGATCGACTCTTTCTTGAACAAGAAGCCCCTTTGGGTAGAGCCCCCTTGGCAAATGAAGAGTCGCTTCCCTTTAAGTCCCTTGGGAATCCAAGAATCAGCTTTGTTCTCTTGTCTGCAAAAGCTATTACAGAACTTGTTTGTCTCCAAGTTGGACCACGCCCTTTCCTCTTGGAAAAGACCTCTCTTTTGACTGAGGCCCTGGGTTGCTGCAGGAGGTCTCAGCCACATTGGCTACTAGAGCCCTGATGTACTAGGATCAGGGAGGCAGGCTCTTTCTATAATTCTTTTTCTGGCACTCTACATGTGTCTGTGTGAGTCTGTGTGTGTGTTGCTCTCTCTGTTTCTTTCTGTATTTCTCCATGTCTCTCTCTGTATCCCTCAGCCTCTCTCTGTACCTCTTTGTCTCACGGTGAAAGTAGGGGTCCTGCTGTAGACATCTCCATCTCCCTGCCTGGTCTTCTCTCTCTTGCTCTAGAGGGACACGGAGACAGAGGATTGGAAGTCCTGACTGCACATGTCTGATTGCTCTTCCATCTCTGAGTTGCCACCCCATGTCACTAAGCGTCCCTGTCTGTCTGTCTCCCCCTGTGCCTCCCTTCCCTTTCTTTCTCTCTGTCTCTGACCCTCCTGCAAATGAAAACTAACTTCTGCATTATCTCCAAGGCCTCCCACAGACAGTGTGTATCATAATTCCCTAATCTTTTAACACTAGGGAAGAGAGAGGGTGACAGGAAGAACTGTGGGGATGTTGTTGATATCATGGAGGATGTCCTGGGGATGGAGAATAAAAAGGAGGGAGAGAGGGAGCAGCTGGGACCACGGATCCCTCGGCTCACTCCCCTCTCAAAGACTCAGGCTGATTTACAGGCACCCCCCCAGACAAGCCTGACTGTTTTACAAGGACAATAACAATTTCAGACATCCAAGAATTAGAAGTGTGACTATATCTCCAACCAGAGCTAGGTGAGAGTAGATTGCCTGAGAAGAATCATTTCAATCAAGAAAACATCATTTCTGATTAGAATGAATCAAATTGAGATTTTTTTTTCCCAAGAAATGTCACATACAGGCCATGTATATGGGGTCCCCTTCATTGTGTACTCACCTCCCAAGTTAGCAGTATAGCCTGGCTTACTAGCTTGGGCCTTTGGTGGGGTGACGAGAGAAATCAGAAGAAACATTCTGAGGAAGACAAAGGACAGTGGACTTGTCACCAGCAGTCTGTTCAATTATTCAGTCGTTAATAAGATCACAATTATTCAAAGCACGTGGAGAATTATTTCGTTAAGCACAGTATCGTGCTTAGTGAAACATGTCAGACAAAGACAAACACTGAATCTTATCACTTATATGTGGAATCTAAAAAAAATAAAACAAACCAGCAAACAGAAAAAGAAGCCGACTCACAGATATCGAGAACACACTAGTAGTTACCAGTGGGGAGAGGGGTGGAACAGGAGCAGAGGATTAAGAGGTGCAAACTACTACGAATAAAATAAATAAGCTGCCAAGATATACTGTACCGCATGGGGAATAGAGCCATCATTTTTGCAATAACTTTAAATGAAGTATAATCTATAAAAACATCAAATTACTATGTTGTACACCTGAAACTAACATAATACTGTAAATTGATTCCATCTCAGTTTTCTAAAAAAGCACATGTAGAATTGTGACCTACAGCAGTTTCTTTCTTGCCTTCACCTCATCCCTGTCCTTTTTTATTTTAGAACCACTGACAACATGCGAATAGGCTGGTATGAGAGATTCTCTTCCTCCCTGGCTTGGATGTTTCTCCGGAAGCCTCTAGTTTGAGACGGAGGTGGGGAGAAGGCAGTTGACTGGTGTGGAGAGAGTGAAACAGGTAATCCCTAGTCTTCAGACAGCTCCACTTTTTAAATTAACTTTTATTGAAGTATAGTTGCTTTACAATATTATATTAGCTTCTACTGTAGAGGACAGTGAAGCAACTGCACATATACATCTATCCCCTCTTTTTCGGATTTCCTTCGTATTTCGGTCACCAGAGAGCACTGAGTAGAGAGCTCCCTGAGCTACATCCCTAGAGACTGTCATACAGAGTGAAGTAAGTCAGAAAGAGAAAAACAAATGTCAGATATGAACACACATATGTGGAATCTAAAAAATGGTACAGATGATCTTATTTTCAAACAGCTCCTTCTCAGCTACTGAAATTCTCAACAATACAATCACCACCTTGCGATGCACCTGGTCTAAATTATCCTTGTGCTTCAGGTACATGTTGTGGATTGGAAATATCATCTCACTGGTGGAATTATCACCACGTGAACATAGATTAATCCATCACATAGGATATAAAATGAATGCAAACAAGTATGTTTATTATTTTAGTTTAGGGGAGCTGGGACTGACACTCCCCAGGCAGGTAGCCCAAGGAGAAAGACTTAAATCTGGACTGTAGGATATGGTGACCTAGAAGTCAGAGACCTACAGATAGGAGAGGAGGAGACAGTTGATAGCCTACTTCCTCTGCTGCTGCTGCTGCTAAGATGCTTCAGTCATGTCCGACTCTATGCGACCCCATAGATGGCAGCCCACCAGGCTCCCCGGTCCCTGGGATTCTCCAGGCAAGAGCACTGGAGTGGGTTGCCATTTCCTTCTCCAATGCATGAAAGTGAAAGGTGAAAGTGAAGTTGCTGAGTCATGTCTGACTCTTAGTGACCCCATGGACTGCAGCCTACCAGGCTCCTCCGTCCATGGGATTTTCCAGGCAAGAGTACTTCCTCTGAGTAGGGCTAAAACACCAACTTACAGTGGCTACAGCTGGAGGCAGAGTGAAGGAAGGACATAAAAAGGTAAGAACAAATTTGCCTAGGACCCAGAAAAGTGGTTCTCTTTTTAACACTTATTTTTATTTTATTTAGCTGTGCCAGGTCTTAGATGCCGCAGGTGGGATCTAGTTCCCTAACCAGGCATCAAACACAGGCCCCTTTCATTGGAAATGTGGAGTCTTAGCCACTGGGCCACCAGGGAAGTTCAACAGACCAGTAATTCTTAACCCTAAGAGTACATTAGAATCACTGGGGAGCTTAAAAATAATAATAGTAACTCAGCTCTACTCTAAGACTTTCTAGTTTAATTTCTTCAGTGGAACCTGGACAGTGGTATTATTTACAAGCTGTCCAGGTGTTTCTGAGGTGCAGCCACCCTGGAAAACCACAGATTCAGACAATCAACAAGCTAATAATGAAATTCTGGGTATTATCCTGACTTACCTTGCATACAAAGACACAAAGAGAAGGAGGGGGGGAAATAACTATTTTCTATAACACCAAAGAGCAGAGCTTCCCTGTGGTAGCTGAATGGATAAATAACAGACACACGTAAAGGAGTGAAACTAAGCTGAAAGAGATTGGAAGAGTCAGATCTCTCTCCTGAGAGCATCCAGGCAGACCCCAGGGAAGAGGTGGGAATACATCAGATAGGCTGCTGCTGCTGCTAAGTCGCTTCAGTCGTGTCTGACTCTTAGTGACCCCATGGACTGCAGCCTACCAGGCTCCTCCGTCCATGGGATTCTTCAGGCAAGAGTACTTGAGTGGATTACCATTGCCTTCTCCAATCAGATAGGGTAGCTGGAGGCAAACATTTACATTGCTGAGATACTTCAGGAAGGCTTAGATGAGTGTGTCTCAACCCTGACTACACTAGAAACACCTAGGGAGCTTATGCATCTTCCCAAATCCAAGTCACAGTGCAGACCAATCCAATTAAAACCTTGGGGGATGGCAGCGGTGGAGCAACATTTTTTTGTAAGCTTCCCAGTTGCTTCTGATATCTAGCCAACATTGAGAATCATTGCTTTAGATAATCATTAATGTTTCTTCTCAGTAAAAATTGGCTTTTTTTTTTCTTTTCCCCAGCTGGAAAGCATGTAAAGGTTATCAACCATCTTCCAGGTATGCAGACCAAGGACTGGGAAGGAGACCAAAGTTTCGGGAAGAGTAAGGCGAAAGGTATTTGCACCAATGTGGATGGACCTGGAGATTAGCATACTACATGAAGTAAGTTAGGCAGAGAAAGACAAATGTCATATGATATCACTTATATGCAGAATCTTAAAATGATACAAATGAATGTATTTACAAAACAGACTCACAGACATAGAACACAGCTATGATTACCAAAGGGGAAATGTGGGAGGGAGGGATAAATTGGAAGCTTAAAATTGACAGATACACACTACTATATTTAAAATAGATAACCAACAAGGACATACTGTATAGTAGAGGGAACTCTGCTCAATAGTCTGTAATAACCTAAATGGGAAAACAATTTGAAAAAAGAATAAATACATCTATAACTTTTCATACTGTTCATGGGGTTCTCAAGGCAAGAGTACTGAAGTGGTTTGCCATTCCCTTCTCCAGTGGACCACATTTTGTCAGAACCCTCCACCATGACCCATCTGTCTTGCGTGTCCCTACACGGCATGGCTCATAGTTTCATTGAGTTAGACAAGGCAGAGACATTACTTTGCCAACAAAGGTCTGTCTAGTCAAGGCTATGGTTTTTCCAGTAGTCATGTATAGATGTGAGAGTTGGACTATAAAGAAAGCTGAGCGCCGAAGAATTGACGTTTTTGAACTGTGGTGTTGGAGAAGACTCTTGAGAGTCCCCTGGACTGCAGTCATCCTAAAGGAAATCCACTTCATTGGAAGGACTGACGTTGAAGCTGAAACTCCAATACTTTGGCCACCGGATGCCAAGAGCTGACTCATTTGTAAAGACCCTGATGCTGGGAAGGATTAAAGGTGGGAGGAGAAGGGGACAACAGAGGATGAGATGGTTGGATGGCATCACTGACTCAATGGGGAGGAGTTTGAGTGAACTCTGGGAGTTGGTGATGGACAGGGAGGCCTGGCGTACTGCAGTCCACGGGGTCGCCAAGAGTCAGACATGAACTGGAACTGATATCTATAACTGATTAACTTTGCTGCCCACCTGAAACTAACACGACATTGTTAATCAGCTCTATTGTTGTTTCATTTCTAAATCATGTCCAACTCTTTTTGGGACCCCATGGACCGTAGCCCACCAGGTTCCTCTGTCCACAGGATTTCTAAGGCAAGAATACTGGAGAGGGTTGCCACGCCCTCCTCCAGGTCCCTAACCTTTTACAACTCCAGTAACCATGGAAACAAGCCCTCCTGAACATCAAGCTATTGATATTAGGAAAATCTTTGTGTCAGGTCAGAATTTGTTCCTCTGGAATTGTCACACCTTGAATATGGTTCAACTGGTGAGAGTCACAATGAATGAGTGAGCTGTCATGGGGACCCAAGACTTTGCATCCACTCTCATTTCTCTGTTTCATCACCTACTCTCCTGCTCCATAGTTTGAGGGTCACCCCTCCAGGCCCTGCTGCCTTGTCACTCTCCTCTAAATGCATTGAAGTCTACTTTCTCTCTGTGGCTGTGGTCCCAGTGCTCCACCTAGAATCTGAACAGCTCAAAGAGGCACTCACAAAGCTCTTCTGAAAAATCCATACTGCAAAAGTGTTAGGTGATGGTTTGAGCAACACTCCAGGTGCCAGAAACTCCAATGTGGCTGTTACCTCGTCAAATTTTAAATACAAAAGTGAACGTGCAGGCTTTACCTCTGATATCCTGGAGATCCATTGTGCAGAGTTTATTCTATCCTTTAAGGCATCTCTTATCTGGGGGGGTTAACAAAAGGAATTAAGGATTAGAAGACTATGAAGAACTAACGCATATGCTTGAGACCGGTAAATACTATGCTGAGAGTGTGTTTCCAGCAAGTACTGTTGGCGGGACCAACAGGAATAATGCTCTTTTTGGTACTTTGCCTACAAATACTAGCTGTGGTATTCGATTCATTTAAAAAGTAATCATATGGTCTATAACTACATAAAACCTTAAGTGTTTTTTATGCAGTTTCACTTGCAAAACTGCATTTGTTCTTTATCCTAATCTAGCAGAGAAGGCAGGGCATCCCAGGTGGCTCAGTAGCTAAAGAATGCCCCTGCAATGCAATCGCAATGAGAAGATGTGGGTTCAATCCCTGGGTCAGAAAGAGCCCCTGGAGGAGGGCACAGCAGCTCACTCCAGTATTCTTGCCTGGATAATTCCAAGGACAGAGGAGTCTGGTGGGCTGCAGTCCATAATATCACAGAGTCAGACACAACTGAAGTGACTGAGGAGCACAGAAGGCAGGAAAACCATTATTATGTCTGTGATCCATTGGAAGATTCTAAGGCTCATGGGTTAAGGACTCTCCAGCAGCACACAGCTATTCCACAGAAATATCAGGATTAAAGAGCTCATTTCTTAACCCTTACCTCTTTTGCTTTTAGGTTGGTATTGTATCCCCATGGGAAAACAAAAGAACCTCTGTGAAATGTCTTTTACAAACCTTGCATATTAACTTAGTAGTAAAACAGCATTGATAGTACAATAAATAGATACATAAAATTTACAAAATAAGCCCTGCAGTGTGAGTGTTTGCATCTATGATTTAGAAGGTTTGCTTTTCTCAATTCAAGAGGCAATGTAATAAAATAGAAACAGGGTGATCTTAAAAGTCTGAATAAACATCTGATGTTTTGTTCCTTTTTTTCACTTATTTTCATCATACCACCTACACACACTCATCTGTATTTGGAGAATTTCCTTCCTTAAGTCCACTGCTCTTTAAGGTAGAAGCCAGGAACTCACTTTCTCAGCCTCTCTTGCAGCTAAGATGTAGCCACGTGACCTGGGCTCAGCCAATCAGACACGATAATGTAAGAAGCATGTATCAGTGATCCTCCCCAGGCAGCATGAAGGGGCTGCAGTAGCAGGAACTGTAGCTCAGCACACACTGTCTCATGTTGCCCTGCCGAGCTGTGCTCTCTGTGCCCAGCAAAGTAGGAAGGGGCAGAAGAGCCTCCTGTGGAGTCATCTGTGCTGTGAATCAGAAACTATTCTTTATGCATAGCCTCCATGCCTCCCAGCCACAGAGAGACCTTCCCAAAGATGTTATCGTGAGATGTAATAACTTTTTCTGCTTCAGCTAGCTAGAGTGGGTTTCTGAGCTACTTCATCACTCTGAGTTTCAATTTCCTCATCTGTAGAACTAAAAATAGGAATAACCCGGATTGCTTTCAGGGTAAGAGCTAATGAATATAAGAGCTTAGCCCCATAAAAGCTTGAAAGCTTGCATCATTGAGACCTCGATGTCCTGTTCAAGTGTCTGCACAAATGATTGAGGTGAAAGACCCCCAATAAGTGGTATTTACAAGTGAGCATTTCAGGGCCAAATACTGATAATGCATAAAGCAGCAGAAGACTTTATTGTACCTTCGGATCCAGGATTGTTCCAAACACCAGGATGAAGAAGCCCTGAGAAAGATGGAAGAGGGAGGAAGAGCCATTAAACAAAATAAAATGATAATAATAAATACCAGTACTTATTATCAGTTCCTATTCTGGTAGAAGGTAAAAATAACTTTCCTAAATCCTTAAATAGAAAGACAAAAACCATTTTATTAAATCTTTGACTCTCTCATTTTAAAGTTGCAACACCTAGATTGATCCTTTCAACAAATATGGATACAGAATTTTTCATGCACCAGCCGCTGCTCTCGACACTTAGAATACTCAGTAAACTAAGCAGACTGAGGTCCCTGAGGCATGCAAGAATACTATAGGAATTTTTTATTTGGGCAAAATAAAGTGTTTTGTGTTTATCAGGAGTTGTGCATCTCATCAGAATATAATGGCCCAAGAAAGTCCAAGGAGACAGGCTATGCACAGCCACCTCACAGTTCTTGAACAATCAGTAATGAAAGAAACTTCCACAGAAAATAACAAAAGCAGCTGTGTTCAGCTTTTATGAACACCCCCTACCTCCTTCCCCCATCCACAACTAAAAACTGTTATAAAACTTGTGAAGAAAAATTAAGTCCACGGATACTCATAAAAACTCTAGAGTTTCTAAGTATATTAACAGGTGCTCAGAAATGGGTGCTCCAGATATTATACTAAAAACTCTAGAGTTTCTAAGTACACTAACAGGTGCTCAGAAATGGGTGCTCCAGATATTATAGTATAGAGAGAATTTATTAGTTCTCATATCTCCTATCTCATATCAATATTTTGGCTATCTGATGTGAAGAACCAATTCATTGGAAAAGACCCTGATGCTTGGAAAGATTGAGGGCAGGAGAAGAAGGAAGTGACAGAGGATGAGATGGTTGGATGGCATCACCGACTCAATGAATATGAGTTTGAGAAAACTGTGGGAGATAACGGAGGACAGGGGACCCTGGAGTGCTGTAGTCCAAGGGGTTGCAAAGAGTTGGACATGCCTTAGAGACTGAACAACAACATCTCTTATGATTCATACAAAGAGAGACCCCATTAAAGTCACACAGTGGCTGTTCTCCTATCATTATAGTCCATTTGAGTTTTCAACTTTTTTTTTCATGGAATTGGCACAAAACCACTCTGGAAGAAGGAAGGAAATGTATTTGTCCCATTTTTCACCTAAGGAAGCTCAGAGATTTAACTTTCAAAATGTGAAAGGCAACAACAAAATACATTAGACAAAATTTCTCCTGGAGATGAGGTTACTCAGGTCTTGACTCACCAGACAAGAGACGTAAGATAATGACCTTCAATTTAGGCATCCTTGTTAAGCTGCTTCTATTTCATAATCAAATGTGATCCTTACCCAGGCTAAGGCCTGCTAAGGTACATAATTTAAGACAAACGGCACCCTAAAGATGTTGCAACCAGTGACCATCAGCAGAAACAATATAAAACCCCCTGCAATCATGATCTGTAAAAACCTGGCTGAAGGATAGAGGACTTCACAGGGACCAGTGCATGGCTACCCAGCTCAGCTATTCCCCCAGACAGGCTAAAATACACCTCTCTGTTCACCCAGTCTGTCGAGCGCTCCAAAGCATGGAATGATTCTTTCACATTACTCTTTCTAGTGTTTCTCTTAACCTACAAGAAAACCATTGAAATCTGTCATTGTGTCTATTAAGAAAATGTCATTGATTTTGTGAACCATTCAGTTATAAAGTACCACTTGTATAAAGATGCTTGGGCCAAATACATCCCAGTCAGGTTTTGGTACTAGGAATACATTTTAAACCAAAATCTTCACGAATTTTACCCAGGAAGTAATTTTCAAAGATCAGGGAACCACAATTCTAGCCTGTTTCCTGAAGGCTAAAGGACTAAGCTCTCTCTTTGAAAGATCTTTAATTTCTTGAGTTTGGATTAATTATATTCATATCTGAACATTTACCATAATGCTCAGCACAAAAGAAATAATAAACGTCATGGCTCTGTGTATTTCTGTATGTGCATGTGTGCATTTAATTGCTTTATTATACAACCTGCATCTATAGCAATAAATATGTAACAGGAAAACATTCCACAAGGATCACTTGTCATTGGTCCATGCCACCTTCGGAAAAGTTACAAAAATATCCTTCAAAAAATTCAGATAAGATTTTAGTCACAGTTTTATCTCTGAGTGAGAAGAATTCACTGGTAGCAGCTTCTTTGAATCTCCTTTAGTAGATAAAGCACAATTTGAGCAGGTAAACTCAAGATGTTCTCCCGGGTTTTAAAGTATGTGCTTTAACTGCTGTAGACTGAATGTTTGTGTCCTCCAAAAATTCATATGTTAAATCCTAGTGCTGGATGTGAAGATATTTGGAGGTGGGGCCTTTGAGAGGTGATTAGTCATGATAGCAGAATCTCCTGAAAAGGATTTAGGGTCCAAATAAAAGAGGCCCCAGGGAGCTCCTGGCCCCTTTCAACAGGCAGGGTTACGGCGAGAAAACTGTCCATCTGTAAACCAGGAAGTGGGCTGTCACCAGATAACTCAATCTATCTGTGTGTGCCTCGATCTTGGACTTCCCAGCCTCCAGAACTATAAGAAATAAATACCTGTTGTTTATAAGCCACCCAGTCTATGGTATTTTTTGTCACAGCAGCCCAAATGGACTGAAACATTTACTTTTCTCCCATCAAAACAGCTAGAGGGGGTCCTCAAACCTCCCACCCAGACAGTTATTCTGGGTAAATATGAAGGAAGACACGGGTCAAAAGTTACAGATTGACAAATGAACAGTCAAGGTAGCTCTTGACTACATAATAACACTTCCCTAGCTAAAGGGTGGGGCTTCCCCAGTGGCTCAGAGGTAAAGAATTCGCTGGCAATGCAGGAGCCACAGGAGATGCGGGTTCAATCCCTGGGTTGGGAAGATCCCCTGGAGGAGGAAATGGCAACCCACCCCAGTATCCTAGCCTTGAGAATCCCATTGACAGAGGAGCCTGGCAGACCACAGTGCGTGGAGTCACAGAGAGTTGGACTTAGCACACACACAGCTTGAGCTTTAAAACCTGTGGAGATGCTCCCACAGAGAAGGAACCATGAAATCTTTAAGAAGGTCTTTCTCCTACATCCTGCTGACCTCCTGCATGTTTAGGAGTCTCTCTTCTCCATCTGCCCCGTCAGCCTCAGCTGCCCCACATCTCAGTTCCTCCTTAGTCCCTGCATGTCCTGCTTCTTCTTGCTCCGTTGATTCTGTCTCCTCCATCAGTGAGGGCTGATGACTGTCCTTTCTCTCCTCCGGCACTGGGCATCCTCAGGATACTCTGATCCACAGACTTGCTGGTAAACAGCAATAACCAACTCACCAACTTTGTAGCTCTTGCCATTCTCCATGGTTAAATACTTCCACCACAGCTGATTTAAATCTAGCAACACTACCATGTGTAAAATAGATGGCTAGTGGAATAGACAGCTGCTGTATCGCACAAGGAGCTCAGCTCAGTGCTCTGTAACGATGGGTGGGGGATGATGAGGGAAGGTGGGAGGCAGGCCCAAGAGGGAGGGGTATATGTATACACACAGCTGATTCACTTACTTGTACAGCAGAAATTAACACATGTTGTAAAGCAATTATACTTCAATAAAAAAAAGATAAAAAATGAAAATAATATCAATCAATCAATCCAGCAAGATGGCATCACTGAACATGGAGTCAGGAAGAGATGGACACATCATTACACAGTGTTCCCACCACCCAGACAAAATAGTTGCCAATAACCTCAAAAGTACAGTGAAAAATAGACACAAACAATTACAAAGTGATGCATTTTGAGGATGTATGACCTTTGTTTTCAATCTAACTTATTTAATTTGTAAGGATGTCTATGTTTACAATCAGCTCCCCAAATTCCTGAAAGGTAACAGTCAGCTCTCCTGAGCCAGTACAAGCCAGTTCCAGCCCATCACTGCCTCATGCCTGCACCAGTGTCTGACCTTCACCCTGACTCTGCTCTCAGCTCCTCACTGTCCCAAGGATCCTGGCATTTAGCTGGATGGCCCCACCCTCCTCCTTGTCAGGAGTCAAGGCAGAAACAGCTGAAATTACAGGTTGACCCTGTAATAATAGGTAAAGGAGTTCATGGTATCAAAAATAAATGCTCACAGCCTGGTTTAAAACAAAAGTCACAGTAAAGTGGCCCCAATGGAGACAAGGGAAAAGAAAATGCTTAAAAGTGAAACATGAATTCATTAAGCATTCATGATGAATGGCCATGGGGTACCCAGAAGAGAAGTTTTAGGAACATTACAGTTTTTTAAATATTTTTTATTTTGGGGGTCTTGCTGCAAAGCATGTGGGATCTTAGTTTCCAACCCATGCCCCCAGCAGTGGAAGCATGGGGTCTGAATCACTGGAGTTCCAGGGAAGTCCCTAGGAACGCTACATTTTGAACCCAGTTCTACCAGTGACTAGCTGCATAAATGTGGATAAGGCAATTGATAATTACCAAGAGCTATACAAAAAATGTATGGCACAATTAATATTTTTCATACAAATTAAAAAAAAATTTGAAAGGTGAAACACCTTTATTTTTGTGTTTTTTTAAAACTGGAGTATAATTGCTTTATAGTGTTGTGTGGGTTTCTGCTGTACAACGTGAATCAGCCATAAATATATGTATATCCCCTCCTTCTCGAGTCTCCCTCCCACACTCCCCATCTCACCCCGCAAGGTTGTCCCCAAGATATCAAAACACTCGCTGTAGAATGAAATCACGTACACTTAAATTCTACAAGAGCAAAATGAGAAAACATTTGACTTAAAATTTCTATTATAAATAAAACGTTTATTTGAAATAGTCTTATTTTCTAATAAGTACACAATTAGGAACAAAAGCAATATTTTAGAGGGCTTTAGAAAAATAAAAGCTCTCTTTTCAGTTAGTTACTACCTACATTTAACATTCAGTATAAGAAACTTCGGCTCTTTGGTATACCATAACTGAAAAAACGAAAAAAAATTTTCAGTCAGGTAAGGAATCATTAAAGATACATACATAGTCACCTGGTAAAATGCTCGGATGTATTTTTAAGTAAAAACATACATTGTTTTTTAACCCCAATCCTATGTGAAAACATATTTGTATATAAGCATAGAAAACTTGGTAAAGATACGTATAAAACTGGGAATATCGCTTAATCCACAAGAAGAGAGACTGTCTTTAATACCACTCTGGATGGCTTGCCTCATTAAAATAAGATGGTTTCCAATGGTCACTAAAAATTCTAAAATGGTGAGGAGGGTGGGAGGGAGATCCCAGAAGGAGGGAACATATATGTACTCATGGCTGATTCACATTGTTGTACAGCAGAAACCAACACGACATTGTGAAGCAATTATCCTCCAAGAAAACAATTTTATGAAAAAAGTAAAAATAAATTAAATTTTTTAAAAATTTTAAATAGAAAGAAATATGTGGGCACATTTTAGTACCTCCATTTACATACCTAGATTTTTGGGGAAGTTGTATTATTTAGTTTCTAAACAGCAACAGCAACAGCTCAGCTTTTAATATTTTATTTATTTATTTGGCTGTTACAAGTCTTAGTTGCAGTATGCACGATCTTTAAGTGGGGACGTGAGGAATCTTTGTTTACAGCTAGTGGGATCTAGTTCCCTGACCAGAGAACGAACCTAGCTCTCTGCACTGGGAGTGCAGAGTCTTAGCCACTGGACCACCAGGCAAGTCCTCCATTCACTGTTATCTTTCCTTTTTAAACAGTCCTATAAAATGGGAATTCTTCTACCCATTTTGTAAGTGAAGAAAACATGGCTTGGCAAAGTTAAGCAAATATCCCAAGAGAGTGTTACACAGGCATAAGTCAGAGAATCCAGATTTTAATCCAGACCTTTCTGGAACAAAAGCTTACTTCCTGCCTCAATTTCCCTTCCACGAGCACGCTCAGTCACGTCCTACTCTTTGCCACCCGTGGATTGTAACCCGCCAGGTTCCTTTGTCCGTGGGATTCTCCAGGCAAGCATATTGGAGTGGTTGCCATTTCCTCCTGTAGAGGATCTTCCTGACCCAAGGCTCAAACCTGAATCTCCTGTGCCTCCTGCACTAGCAGGCAGATTCTTTACCACTAGCACCACCTGGGAAGCTCTCCTGACTCAATATGCTATTTCAAATCCTTTGTCTTTTACAAAGAAATACGATGCTACGAGCTCCTGATCACAAAACTTTCTCCTGAATTCTCTCACTGTGGACTCAGTCAGAAGGCTCTGTCTGGACTTACCTGGAAGGCGTTGAGCAGGGAGAAGATGATGTGGAAAGCCAGCGAGCTGTCATTGAGAACTGTGGCTATGCCAAATCCCCACGTCAGTCCCAGCAGTGGTGTGAGGATGGCAATGTTTTTACTGATCCTCACAATGGCCCTCACCTCCTGGAACATGGAACTGCCGATGGCCGCTCGCCGGGTCTTGACAATCACCAGTGTGACTGTGACCAGGTTGACAACCACGATGGCCAGAGCCGGAACCACAAAAGCCAGAAGGGCCTTGGTCATGTCCCAGTTGAGCCAACAGGCCTCAGGCCGGAGATAACCTTTGCCAGGCTCAGTGGCAGCGACCGTGATAGAAGCGATGAGCAAAGGGCACCCGTAGCCCACCGAAAAGAGAGCTGCCACCAGGACGGACTTGGGCAACGTATGGAAGACTATCAGGATTCCGTAGAGAATGAGGAGTGCCTTGGCGAGCATCCAGAAAAACACAGAAAGGTAAAAGAAGTGAACAAAAAAGGTTGCTGCCACGCATGCGCTGTGGTGCCTCGTTGGGCCACTGAGAAAGGACGCCACGATGAACCATACATCAGCCATCAGTAAGGTGGTCGCAATGTTAGCAATGCACACGTGACGTAAGTATGAGATCTCTGTCTTCGTCACCTGGCTCCAGACCAAGGCCTCGATGGACAAGCAGAGGATCAAGCTGCAGATAGAAACACCCAGGCCTATGTACGTGATGTAAATCAGGATGGGGCTCTGCAAGACATGGGGTGCCATCAGAATTGAGAAAGAGGTAAACGTCTTGCTCGGGCTACATTTGCAGACCACCTGCTGGGAGTTCTCCTGAATCTTTTGGCAGACCCTGTGATCCCATCTGCTCTCCACGGAGTGCCAGCCTGCACACTGTGCCCTCCTGTCCTCCGACTTGCTGATCTTTTCAAAAATCAGCGAGATTCTTTCAAGTTCCTTGGGCAGAATGACAGACAGGACAAGCCCATTCACAGTGATGCTTTCCAAAACACTGGCTTCTAAGATGGCCCCGAGAGTTGGAAATGCGATGCTGACAGCCCGAGAAGGAGAAGGCACCTCCTGAAGTTCCTCTCTACTGATTGACACCTTCCCTGTGACGTCTCGGGTGTCGTTAACTCTCATTGAAAAGGTGAAATTCTTTCCAGCGTTGTCTCTAGAGAGGATGGTGCCCACCGTGTGGATGAAAATATCTGCTATTTCAATGGGATGCTTATTGACAAATAGCTTTCTTGCGAAGGAATTGACTGAATGTAGCAGGACACAGCTGCTGTTTCTTTCGGGGATGAAGGTCCAGTTTGAGATGCTTTTGCTATTTAGAATGTGGTTGGCCATGATGCTGTAACTCTGTCAATGAAGAACCGGGATTAGTACTGAGCCACTCTCTGAATCTGCCAGAACAATCAACATTTACTTTTAAAATGTGTGGTCCTGGGACTTCCCTGGTGGCTCAGTGGTAAAGAATCCCCCTGCCAGTGCAGGAGACACGGGTTGGATCCCTGAACCAAGAAGATCCCACATGCCATGGAGCATCTAAGCCCGTGTGCTACAACTGTTGAGCCTGTGCTCTAAAGCCCGGGAGCCACAATTGCTGAAGCCCACACACTCTAGAGCCCGGGCTCTGCAATAGGAGAAGTCACCGAAGTAAGAAGCCCTCACACTGTAACGAGAGTAGCCCCTGCTTGCCGCAACGAGAGCAAAGCCTGAGCAGCAACAAAGACCCAGCACAGCCAAGAATACATAAATAGATAAGTAAATAATTAAAATAGTACATAAAAAAGTGGTCCTCCAGCTGGCAGCAAAGGCATCCCCTGGAACTGCCTGGAGATTCAGAATCTCAGGCCCCACCCCAGACCTAGTCAACCAGAATCAGCATCCTTTTCTTAAAACTGAAGTATTGTTGATTTACAGTGTTGTATTAATTACTGTTGTCCAGCAACAGACTCAGTTACACATACACATATATAAATACACATTCTTTTGCATTTCTTTTCCATTATGGTTTATCACAGGATATTGAATACAGTTCCCTGGCTATACAGTAGGACTTTGGTGTTTATCCATTCTCTGTATACTAGTTTGCATCTGCTAATTCCAACCTCCCAATCCATCCCTCTGTCACCACCCTCCCCCTTGGCAAACCACCAGTCTATTTTCTATGTCTATGTAGAACCAGCATCTTAATGAGACTCCCAGGTGAGGTTAGTGCTGCAAGGGAATTGCCTTCCTCGCATTTTGTGCAATGCCTTCCTTCCGCATGCCCATTGCCATCATCAATTCCTTTTCATACCTTAGTGAAACTAGCATTTCTTTACCCAGGTCAGAGCATCTATTACGTAATTAGCATCTAATGAATCCCGCTTGTGTGCAGCACCCTGTATAGGAACATTTGTTGTTGCTTAGTTGCTAAGTTGTGTCCGACACTGTTGTGACCCCATGGACAGTAGCCTGCCAGACTCTCTGTCCATGGGATTTCCCAGACAAGAATGCTGGAGTGGGTTGCCATTTCCTTCTCCAGGGAATCTTCCTGACCCAGGGATCAAACCAGTGGCTCCAGCATTGACAGGTGGGTTCTTTGAGCCATCAGGGGAGCCCACGTATAGGAACATACCAAATTGGAAATCGATCCTAGAGGCTAAACTTACTTTTTAATATCCTCTGCTTTGAAGATCAAAGCAAAAAAAAATGGATCTAGTTTCATTTTATATTCCTGAGACAGATATGTATGATTGTTTTCTTTGCACTCAGTTATTTTCCTTTTTTGCAACCAGTTCAGACTCCAAATGAAAGTAAAAAAAGTCTCTTTCTCTCTGCAGATCTACCGTGGTTCTTAGTTTTCAGTAGCCAGATACTGGAATGTACCCTGGGGTTTGATCCACACCCCATAAGTGGTCTCTCTAAATGTTTGTTGATTGAATGTTTTCACTTTTTCATTCTTCTATTCGTTAGCTCTTCATTCACTTATCAATGACGATGTACTAAATACTTGCTGTGCTAAGCACTGGAGATATTGAGATGAAAAACACAGTTCTCAGACCCCCAAAAGCTCACAAAGTATCCAGCTCACCTGCATTCCTTTTCTATCAAGATGATTCTCTGCCACACCCTCACCACCACTCACCTTCATCTTTGTCTCATCAACATCCGTCATTGGCACAGTGGAGATGTTGTGTAAGAGTTGCACAATCAAAGCGATGTTACCCGGAATCCGAGGAGACTTCTGAATGTTCCTGATCACACAGGACAGATTCTGTGGACACTTTTCCATTAACAAATCTGTAATAGTCTCAGGCTTATTGGTATATTCATTTATTTTTGATCCTCCAAATGTTTGAACAGAATTTGAATCTGCCTAAGAAATGGCAAAAAACAACAAAAAGGTTTTTAATGTTCCTTTTGTTTTAAATAGAAAAGGAGTTTTACTAAAATTTAGGACAGTCTGATTACACGATTGTATATTGCATAATGTTTTTGTATTTTACATTCTCAAGCTCATACTCGCTGTGAATAACCTGCCCAATACCACAGTGTTTCAACAGAAAAGGAAAGCCCTGCCTTGCCAGCCACCTGCTTCCTGCCCAAAATAGCAACTGTGGTCTTTAGTACACCTCTTCTGCCTTCTATTTATGTATGCTGCACATTCATTCTGTAGGTAGATTTCTAGTGCCCTCTAAGCTTATTTCTACTATTCTTGAGGGGCAAAGCACGAGATATGAGCATATTTTTAAAATAGAAATTCTGAGCTGAATTTGGATGAATCCGTTGGAACATCCATAGAGAAGGACTGAAAGTATTGATAGATCTCCCATGGATTCTGGCTTGAGTCTCACCCTTGAGAGCAAGCAGGGCAAACTATGGCCCCAGGATAATCACCTGATTTGGGGAGGGAGAGTGGGCAGGGCATGCTCCATGGCTTATTCCATAGTTACATAGGGCATATTCCATAGTTACATAAGGAATCAAACCCAGGCTCTCAGCAGTAAGAGTGCAGAGTCTTAGCCACTGGATCATCAGGTTAATGCGATAGTCAGCAGGTTGCTGCTGCTGCTAAGTCGCTTCAGTCATGTCCGACTCTGTGAGACCCCATAGACGGCAGCCCACCAGGCTCCTCCGTCCCTGGGATTCTCCAGGCAAGAACACTGGAGTGGGTTGCCATTTCTTTCTTCAATGCATGAAAGTGAAAGTGAAGTCGCTCAGTAGTATCCAACCCTCAGCGACCCCATGGACTGCAGCCTTCCAGGCTCCTCCGCCCATGGGATTTTCCAGGCAAGAGTATTGGAGTGGGGTGCCATTGCCTTCTCCTTATCACCAAAAATGGCCTGATTTTTGGTAAATATAGTTTTATTGGAACTGATAGATTTATTGGACAAGTACAAACACATTTACCAACCATACAGCCTCATGTCCACTTTCCCCTTATTGAGTGCTACATGCATAATTTCTTATTTTTTAATTGGAGTATAATTGCTTTACAATGTTGTATTAGTTTTTGCTGCACAACAAAATGAATCAGCTATGTATACATATATCCCTACGCTCTTGAGTCTCCTTCCCACCCACCCCCATCCCACCCCTCTAGGTCATCACAGAGCAGTAAGCTGAGCTCCCTGTGCTATATAACAGCTTCCCACTAGCTGTCTATTTTATACACGGTAGTGTATATATGTCAGTATTACTCTCGTAGTTCGTTCCACCCTCCCCTCCCCTGCCATAGCCACATGTCCATTCTCTATGTCTGTGTCTCTTATTCCTGCCCTATTAATAGGTTCATCTGTACCATTTTTCTAGGTTCTATATATGTACATTAATATACAATATTTGCTTTTCTCTTTCGGGCTTACTTCACTCTGTATGGCAGTTTCTAGGTCCAACCACATGACTACAAATGATCCAATTTCATTCATTTTTATGACTGAATATATATATATTTTTTTTATGGCTGAATATACATATATATATATATATATATATACACAATATTCCAATGTATATATGTACCACAACTTCTTTATCCACCTCGCTGTTGATGGATGTTTAGGTTGCTTCCATGCCCTGACTATTGTCCATTGTGCTGCACTGCTAGTCTGGGGCTCCACTTTGCAGGTGAGAGAAAGGATATTACCTCAAAGATGTTGAAGGCAGTGAGAGTGCGGCAGGACTCAGTGACTTTGTGCCATTTCTTTTGCCTGCATAAAAACCCCATATCCCCTGGAGTGTCTGGAGGGCAAGGTTGGCTGCAGTAGGAATTGTCCACACAAGTGCCACGGCATTCACCTGAGAAAAGAAAAGGTGTCAGCATCAGATGGAGAGGTCTGGGCTCTGGACCACATGGGCCAGTTACCACGGTGTCCGCACAGTGAAGGCACATCAGTCCTATGGACATCAGGTGTCTTTTCTTTGTAAAGTGCAGGACAATTGAAATAGATCAGGGGTCATCATCTATTTCAGTGACAACCTCCTATTAATTCCAACAAACTAGTATCCTGAACTCTAAGGTTTAAAATAGATAAAAATGGTACCATCCCAGCTGAAGTGAGTAAGAGAGAAGAGCCCACAGTTCAGTCCACTAGCTCCCTATCTCACCCCATAGGAACCCCCTAAACACGCCTCATGCCTGCAGCTCCCCAAGAATACAGTTTGGAAGCCAGTATGCTTGATAGCCTCTAAGAAATTTCTCAGCTCCAATTTCTTAAAAAGCTAGGAATAAAACCACATATGACCCAGCAATCCCACTTCTAGACATATACCCTGAGGAAACCAAAACTGAAAAAGACACATGTTCCCCAGGGTTCATTGCAGCACTATTTACAATAGCTAGAACATGGAAGCAACCTAGATATCCACCGACAGACGAATGGATAAAGAAGCTGTGGTACATATACACAATGGAATATTACACAGCCATAAAAAGGAACACATTTGAGTCAATGCTAATGAGGTGGGAGAACCTAGAGCCTATTATACAGAGGGAAGTAAGTCAGAAAGAGAAATATAAATATCATACACTGACACATATATATGGAATCTAAAAAGATGGTACTGATGAATTTATCTTCAGGGCAGCAATGGAGAAACAGAGAGAGAGAACCAACATATGGACATGGGGAGAGGGGAGGAGGGAGAGGATGAGATGCACAGAGAAGGTAGCATGGAAACTTACAATACCATATGTGAAATAGATAGCCAGTGGGAATTTGCTGTATGACTCAGGGAACTCAAACCAGGGCTCTGTGACAATCTAGAGGGGTAGGATGGGGAGGGAGATTCAGAAGGGAGGGGACATGGGAGTACCTATGGCTGATTCTTGTTGATGTATGACAGAAAACCACAAAATACTGTAAAGCAATTATCCTTCAATTTTAAAAAAATAAATTTTAAAAAGTATTATACAAAAAATTTCTTAGCTCCAGAACTTTACAAGGAGTTATGTCATCAGCAGGGTGTCATAGACCCCCCCATAGCCACTGTTCTATTTTGAGTTGGTTCAATCCAAAGGATTTATGGCAAAGAACTCTCAGACCAGGATGCAGCAAGAAGGGAGCAGGGGTCAAAGGTACAATTTAAGATGAGAAGAGTAAAAGAAAATCCAGATACATGCCATCGAGGTGTGCCATCTACCACGCCATGAGACAGAGGGCTGAGAAGAGCTCTGCGTTACAACAGATGGATAGGAACACAGCCAACTGTTAGTAACTGCTGCCAACATACCGTGTGGCCTGGTAGACACCTGCTCCTTGCTCTTGCTGGAAGCCTAGGAAGGAAAATTAAAACTCAGGTCAGAAGCAGTCACTAAAATGTGCAGCCAGTGATTCACTTTCACCACATCTGACTCAGCTCTGATGCCAGCGTGCCACTAAATCTAAGACCATGAATTTGTCACCACGGTCCCATTTCCCCTCAGCCTGAACAGATGTCTTTCCATGGCTATTCAGCAGGAGAACTCCTTCCACTCCAGGAAGAATGATCTGCTTTCTATCTAGGAAATACACCCTGGGCAGATGTGGGCTCAATGGAAATTAATGAAGGTTGAGGTGCAGAACCCCTTGCTTGCATGGGCCCCTTCTTTGTGCTGAAAAAGAGTGTAGCAATGTGTTCACATGATCACTGTTGTTGTTGTTTAGCTGCTAATTCGTGTCCAACTCTGCGACTCCATGGACTGTAGCCCGCCAGGCTCCTCTGGCCATGGGATTTCCCAGGCAAGCATATTGGAGTGGGTTGCCATTTCCTTCTCCAGGGGATCTTCCTAACCCAGGGATCAAACTCACGTCTCCTTCATTGGCAGGCAGATTATTTACCACCGAGGCACCAGGGAAGCTCCATCATTATCATATGTTTGATTAAATTTTCAGAAGCAAAATAGTTTAGCCATCATCTGTTCAGTCCTTTTTTTTTTCTTTTTCCAACTCCCCCTCCTTCTCTCTTATTTTGGAGAGCACTTGAAGGATGTAGCTGTTTGGGGTAGAAGTTGAGTTGGGTATATGTTTAGTTTGGATTCAAAAGCATATATTTATGTAGTTTGCAGTCGTATCTGCATTACAAGGAGGACATCAACATATAAGAGACATTCGTTCTCAGAGTATTTACAATTTGTCATAGAACAAGAAAATCGTACGTGCTCAAGATACCTTGCAACTAACATATGAAAAAAATTTGGTTTCCCCAAATTTGACAACAGTCTTTCTTACATGTTTACATAACATTATTAACAATGAATTGAGAAGCTGAAAACTATTTTTTTTAACTAGCAATAAGAATGAAAAAAATCTGATCATCAATTTTAGAGGTAAAACTGAAGCATCTTTCTATTTTTCTTATAGAAAAAAACTACAAAATTATTGACATGTAACTATGCAGCCAAAAAATGTAGAGAGGAAATCTTGGCAGTTTATTTATAAAAATATTGTTATTAATTTATTACTGGAGGGACTGCCCTGAGAGTCCAGTGGTGAAGACTCCATGCTTCCAATGTAGGGGACACAGGTTTGACCTCTGGTGAGGGAACTGAGATCTCACATGCCACTCGGTGCCAACCAAATAAATAAATAAATAGATGCATGGACATGCAAACATTTCAAGATGCCCTCAGCCCATCTTGAGTGGATCATGATCTCCAATGCACCATAACAAAGCACTTCAAAATGAACAATTCTGGATAACACTTGGCCCATTAAACAGACTCCAGTGAGGTCACATCCTGCTAGTCAGATAGGAAGGCAGAAGGCAATGGTATGTTATTTACAAGAAATTCTGGAAACTGTCTTCTTAAGTGAAGGAACTGATTCACTTCCAGTTAATCTGCCAAAGTCCATGTATACAACTCCACCTGATCTCTTCATTTCTAGGGTGGTATCCGGTCTGGGCCACTTAAGCTTCAGATAGTAACAATCCATGGACAGAGCAGCTTGGCAGGCTACAGCCCGTGGGATCACAAAGAGTCAGACACAACTGAGCAACACACACACACACACACACACACACACACGGCAATACTCCTCAGACTAATACTACGAACAAGACACTTGCAAACCCATCACCTGTTAAACCCACAGAACTGCCTGAGAGAGGTTGGAAGACAGCACCCCAAAAAAGCTCAACCCCCAGCAACTTGTAAATTGAGAAGAAAAGGATGGAACATTTCTGGTAAGGTGAGTCCCCGATAATCAAGAAAACAAAGGCAGCCTCCCATGCTCAGCCTCCAAGTTCTGTCTTGTGGAAGAGCGTGGATGAGGAAATGAAGAGGAAACAGTACAGAACTGTGGAGTTGGGTGCCTCCTGGAAAAGGCCTTTCTGAGGGAGCCTCTAAGTTTTCCCAGAAACTGGGCTGTAACTCAGTATTAGGGGGAGGGGCGTCATGGAGAAAATTCCCATCCAGGGGCACATTATTTACAGAGTGAATATTATTTGGAAACTTCTAGAAAGAATTCTTTAGCTTTTTATTTTATATCGGATTATAACTGATTAACCATGTTGCGATAGTTTCAGGCGAACAGCAAAGGGGCTCAGTTATACATATACATGTGTCCACTCTCCCCCAAACCCCCTCCCATCCAGGCTGCCACCTGACCAAGGTGCTCACTGCTCCTTCCTGCCCATTGGTGGTGTTCACCATCAGACTTCTCGAAGGAGATGCCATTTTGGGTGGGACAGTGTCTCACGGTGCCGGGACCATTCCTAAATCCTGCTCACTCAATGCCATTAACCATTTCCCAGTCAAGGTTGGAGACTTCCCTACAGTTCGGATGGTAAAGAATCTGCCTGCAATGCAGGAGACCCGGGTTCAATTCCTGGGTCAGGAAGATCCCATGGAGAAGGAAATGACAACCCAGTCCAGTATTCTTGCCTGGAGAATTCCATGGACAGAGGAGCTTAGCAAGCTACCATGCGGTCGCAAAGAGTCGGACACGACTTAACTAACACAGACACAGTCAAGGTCACACCCCTCCCAGCCGCCACATTCTCAGATGCCTTTAAGGAAGAGGCACTACCCTGTTTACCAGCCACTGAAAGCTTCACCATCAAAGGATATGGGAAGAAGAGTTGATTACCCTTACATCATTCAAACCCCTTTGCATCTCAGGAAATTATGGAAAAAGCAGATGGGAAAATAATTGGCAGCCATTGACTAAAATGGGTTTTGGTGACCTGCAGTTGCAGTTTCTTCTGGTTGGAGCATTTTACCCCATCTTTGGGCTTCCCTCATGGCTCAGTTGGTAAAGAATCCGCCTGCAATGCAGGAGACCCCAGTTCAATTCCTGGGTAGGGAAGATCCCTTGGAGAAGAGATAGGCTACCCACTCCAGTGTTCTTGGGCTTCCCTTGTGGCTCAGCTGGTAAAGAATCCGCTGGCAATGTGGGAGACCTGGGTTCGATCCCTGGGGTCACAAAGAGTCAGACACAGCTGAGCGACTTTCACTTTCACCCCTTCTTCTACATACCCTTCAGCTCAGATGGGCTGCCTAACTCATGGGTTCTAGTTTCCATTTGGTCTCCCCACCAGTTCATCCTCCCACCTCCCTCTTCTCACCTGGCATAACGTCCTGCAGGACTCTGTGGCCAAAAGAAACACGAAGACGTACAGCAAGAGCAAAAGCATCTGAGTCATCGTCTTCAGTACAGTTGCCTTTCTGGCTACTAGAAGAACAAACGAAAAGGCAAAATGTCTCCAATTGGAAGCTTTCAGTGTTCCATGCAGAACCAGTCAGCCTGAGACTGGGTTCTGTCCTTAGCGCTGTCTGCTTGGGCTCCACTGCTTCAGAGGTGGGGTCCCTGTGGTCTCCCTAGACCTTACCAGGATGCCGCAGGTATGCGTACCAGCTGGCCCTGGGAGGTGCAGGCAATCGCCGTGATAACCTTCAGGTTCTGCTGTTGTCTTGCATGTAACACCTAGCATGGGAATCCCTCCAAAGGCATCTGCCTACTGGGGTGTGACATATCCAGCCCATATTTGGGGAGCAGGAAGGATGGCGCACTCTCTGGGTTAGGCAGGGCTGAGAAAGCTGTGGGTGGCTAGGGTGGAAGGTGAGCTGGCATTCCCACATGCAAACTCAGATTAGAATCACTTTTGAAGGAGAGTAAGCACCAGGCTTGACCTGTGGTCCCTCATTTCCCCCTAACTCTGGAGCTGTATTTTCATAGGTAGGTAGCAGCTCCTTCAAAACGGATCTTAGACATGCCCTGGTATTGTTATTTCTGCCAAAACTGATGTCAAAACTAAAATGATTTCTTAGCATCTAGAACTGTGCTGGACACATGATGGGGACATAGAAAATTCCATAAGAAAGAAGAAAGGTGGGACGGAGAGAAGGGAGACCGGAAGAACTGAGGATCTGCATCAGAGTCCATGCTATATAGATATAAATTTTAATAACTTCAATATTTTTCATCCCTGAGTAAGATATTCTTTGAGAGGTGTTTCTTTACTTTCAGATAAAGAAGGAGAAGGCTTGGATGTCATCAACAAAGACCAGGAGCTTTTACAATGGTTGATACTATTTGACCATTTTCTGGTGAAAGATAAATAGTCTTTATCCCAACTATGCATAATTCTATAGAAAACAATGCCATTATTTTAAAGACTAGGCAAATTACATTTTAAAACCATGTTTGCTGCATTGAAATGATTGTCTAGCTGAAGTTCCACTGAAATCGAATGATTATTTAAAATATTTTGCAGTGCCTGTTTCAGACCATCATTAACAGTTTTCTGAAGGTCCTATAGTATTTTATTCTCCTTTAATTAAAAAGAATTCTTTTAATTGAACTGTAGTTGGTTTACAATATTGTGTTAGTTTCACATGTACAGCAAAATGAGTCAGTTAAACACACACACACACACATATATATATATATATATATTCTTTTTTCAAATTCTTTTCCTATTTAATTCCTGGGTCAGGAAGATCCCCTGGAGAAGGAAATGGCAACCCACTCCAGTACCCTATGCCTGGAAATCCCATGGATGGAGAAGCCTGGTAGGCTACAGTCCATGGGGTCTCGAAGAGTTGGACACGACTGAGCGACTTCATTTCACTTCACTTTCCTATTTAAGTTGTTACATAGTAGTTTCCTGTGCTATCCAGTAGGTCCTTGTTGGTTATCCATTCTAAATTCAGCAGTGTATACATGTCAATCCAAACTCCCTAAATATCCCTTCCCCCCAACCGCCACCCCTGCTTTTCTTAGCAAACATAAAATGAGCTTCCCGTCTCCAAGTAATGCCTTAACAGAAATTAAACAATGGTGTCCTAAACAGAAATTAAACAATGACAGCAAGGATGACTACTTTCCGTGTCCCCTCAACATCTCGGGAAGTCGCAGTCCAATGGCACTCCTGAAGCACCACCCACTGGGTGGCAACTTGGCTAGGGTTTGCTCCCTGGAGATCTCCAGACCCTTGAAGTCAAAGCCAGACAAGTAGACATGACAGGAAGTGTCCCCAAGTTTCAGATTCCACAAAGCAATTCCCATATTTGTTAGCAATTCAATTCTGAAATATTTCTTCCTACCTTTATGTCAAATTCCTCCATCCCGAAAGCCATAGGTTGAGTGACAAAGACAAAACAGGCAGAAAGAAAACATATGTGCTGCACCCTGGCTTGTGCTTTGCATATGGCTCCATCGGAAACAAACATCTGTTTAATTTAAACACACTCACACACACAAGTGATAGAGACCAGAGCAGCTCTATAGAATGATTGGGGGTGGGGGGGGACTCTACAACTTTAACCCTTAAATCTTGACTAGGAAAAAAAGAAAGTATTGGAATAGCAATCATGGCAAACACAAACAAGAGTCAAGAAAACTCCAGACATATTTTGATCAGACACCCAGGAGTATTTCAATCACCAGCCTGGTCAGCTGAGTCTGCGGCTCCTACTTGCATAATTAGGTTTCGAGGTGAATTGCTGAGGCTTCTAGTGAGATCCACAAAACACTATGTAATTTCCCAGACAGACTGTGGGAATACACTTCAGATGATCTCAGGAGTGGAAGATTCCATAGCGTCTATCCTGTAGACATTGTACTCTTTCACCCCTAGTCAATGGCCAATCCCTTCCTCCTGCCTAAATGCAGACACTATGAAAGGCAAGAGATTGGTAAAACAAATAGACACTGTCTATTACTGTGTGTCTGACACTATATTTACATTCACTCTTGTAATGCCTTTGGATAGTTCTAAGTAACTGAGTGATTGCCACAATTTTTTTTTTTTAAATTAAGGGGCTAAAAGTTGACCCTGGCTAACCTCATAGTTACTAAGTGGCATGGCTAAGATTTAAACCCAGATCTGCAATTTTTTTCAGTATATCACATGTCTTTTCTGATATAAGAAAGAGCTGAGCTTTGTATGGAGTTAATTCCTTCAGAACATTTCACATATAACTTTCACCTTGACCTCATAAAATTTTATGCGGTAAACAAAAAAGTTACCATTTTTCCTTTTTTATCAAAGAGGCAATTGTCCAGATAGAAGGTGGCTTTTCCAAGATCATACTCCAAGTTACTAGAAGAACCAGATTCTTTTGACTCCTGATCAAGGGCTTTTTAAACTATATCGATCTGTCCCTGTCCTCCTTCCTGTCCTCATTGGAGACGTAAAAGAACTGATCACTATCTCTATCTCTCAGTAAAAAAAATTATACACATAGACAGACAGATGGAAATAGTGATGTCAGAGATAGATGATAAATAGAGAGATCTAGGTTTAAATAATCTTTTAGAAACATACAAACTAAGTAGAATTGCCTTCAGAACTCCTTCAGTCTTCATCCTGAGTCATCTCCATGCTGTGCCCAGATGCTCAGGGTCTCATTTTGACTCCAGTCTAAAAATCTCTGTCCTTGGACAAAGCTCCTTCCTTACTCTGAAGCAAACTTTGCCACATCAATGAGCTCCTTTCTCAGATCTTAGCCATTTGGAATTCTTCTGACTGCCAAGAACTACCTTCAGTCAGGCTGACTACCAATAATGCGAAAGTGAATATTAATGGTTTGTGATTTAATCATCCCAGGTACGTGTACATTCTAACAGGAATTTCCCAGAGGCAATCTCTCCAACTTTGGCCACCTGATACGAAGAACTGACTCATTGGAAAAGATCCTGATGCTGGGAAAGATTAAAGGCAGGAGGAAAAGGGAACAACAGAGGATGAGATGGTTGGATAGCATCACCAACTCAATGGACATGAGTTTGAGCAAGTTCCAGGAGTTGGTGATGGATAGGGAAACCTGGAGTGCTTCAGTCCGTGGGGTCGCAAAGAGTCAGACACAACTGAGCAACTGAACTGAACTAAACCTCTCCAACAGTAGGAAGTAAAGGCACTGACCTTGGTCAATGGGCCAAATTTCTGGGCACAAGGATGACCCTCTATGATCCCAACCATATCCGCAGAACCACCTCCTCTGATATGTTTATGTAAGTCCTCTATTTTCTCCAGATGCCCAGTTTTTTGAACTTTCCATCAATTTCATTGGTTCCCCTGAGCCTCGGCAAGCTTCACTAACCTCCTTTTGAATTGGATGTTTTTCTCTTTATGCATGCAGATTTCAAGCCATGATGAGTAATGAATTACTCACACCTGAAAGGTAAACAGCAAACAGGTAGGAACATGGGTTGATGGTGTCTATGCAGGCACTTGGTAAAGGTGTACCCCAAGAACCACCAGCCTCATGAGTCACCACAAAACCAAAGAGAGAATTTACTCTGACAGAGACAGCTGAGATAAATTCAAGAGATCATAAACATATACAAAATTTGGAAAAGAAGATTAAGTAACTAGGTAAACCCAAATTATTGTGGCTTTGAAGCACTTCTGGGACTCCATCATATAGAAGTAACTTGAAGTACAGAAAAAAGCATGATTATGTAAGTTTGCTGATCACGCTTGGATAATATATAGTAGGTGGCACTAATGGTAAAGAATCAGGCTGCCAATGCAGGAGACGCGAGAGACCGGGGTCCATCCCTGGGTCAGGGAGATCCAGTGGAGTAAGAAGTGGCAACCCACTCCAGTATTCTTCCCTGGAAAGTTACATGGACAGAGGAGCCCAGCAGGCTACAGTCCATGGGGTCACAAAGAGTCAGACACAACTGAGCGACTGCACACGTAACTGTCAAATAATAATACAGTGCATAGTAAATTCTGATAAATCTATATAAAGGAATATTACACAAATATTAAAAATGTTTATGAAGAGCTTTGATAATATATTAGTATGAGGTAGCAGTGTTTTATATATATATATATATATATATACATGTATAATTTTGTAATAGTAATGGGACATCAGTCAATAGGATGCAACAGTCTCATGGGTTATCTTTGTGAACTTTAGCTCCATCTTATTTGACATTTGGTATTCTCTCATTTATATTATATATATATGAAAATAGCTGTTCACAACTCATATGTATGGAAATTATGAATATTTTCTAATATAAATAGAAAGAGGAGAATGTTTCCAAATAGATCTTCAAAAATTTTTTAAAAACTGTGGAGGGGCTTCCCTGGTGGTTCAGTGGTAAAGAATCCGCCTGCCAATGCAGGAGACACGAGCTTGCTCCCTGATCTGGGAAGATCTCACATGCTGCAGAGCAACTCAGCCTGTGTGCCACAGTATTGAGCCCATGCTCTAGAGCCGGGGGAGCTGCAGCTACTGAGCCCACGAGCTGCCAACGACTGACATCCTCTCGCCCTAGAGCCGGCGCTCCTCAACAAGAGAAGCCGCACTGAGAAGCCTGAGCACTGCAACAGAGAGTAGCCCTTGCAGCAACGAAGACCCAGCACAGCCAAAAATTAAATAAAAAAAAAAAATTATTTTTTTTTAAATAGTGAGGAGTTTAAAAAAAAAACAAACAACAACCCAATATGGAAACAAGGCATCACCTAACTCCTAAACCTGAAACAATATGTCAGTCCTGTTCAGCTCTGAGTTTCTGAAAAGAGACACTGCTCCTCCTGTGGTCCCTTAGGTATCACATTCTTTCTTGTTCTCTGTGCCTTTTCTCTATGTTCACTTAGGTCTTGCTGGAATGTATCTTCTCAAACTTCTGCAATGAAGATCTTTGAGTGGTGAATCCTCTTAATCTTTCCTTCCTGAAGATTCCTGAGGTGAGGACTGGTCTACCCAGCTTGGGTTAGCTGCCCTCCCCTAATCCAATCAGCTGTGGCCAGGCCCATCTTTCAGCTCCATGTGCAGTAAACACGGAAGACGTAGGCAGTTTCTAGAAAAGTGTGGGTGGGGTGAGGGTTTATCTAGGCAAAATGATTAATAATGCAATAATAATAATAGGTGTCCACTGTATCCCTCCAACAGAAATGCAAATTGAGTCCTAAACTGCTGCATCTGAGAATATCTGTTGATAAGCCAAAGCCATTATTTCCTATTTTAGCTATTTTTCAAATTATGTCATTGTTTTCAAAACACTCACTCTCTTCTAGAGAAGCTGAAAGAGACAGCAGCCCACGCCCATAGTTTTCAACTTTACACATTAGGATTCCCAGAGAGATTTATTTTTAATTGCCAATGTCTGGATCCTACCCCAGAACCACTGAATCGGGATTTCTGAAAGTAAGGCTCAAACACTAATATTTTTCCCCAAACTTTTTATTTTGAATAATTTCATTACTACTGAAAAGTTGAAAGAATAGTACAGTGAAAACCTACATATCCTCCACTTAGATTGCACTAATTATTAACATTTAGGGATGAGTAGGGTTTTTTTTTTAACTCCCCAGCTGATGTTAGTGTGATGGGATTGAGAACACCCCTAACAACAAAACAAAAAAGAGCACAAAATTAAGTAGATACGGCAAGAAAGATAAAGATTAAAAATGGCGTCCTGGCGACCCTCAAGATCCTGTATTTCATTCCCTGGGTTCTATGAGCCACCTTAGTATCATCATCATAAAATCACCTTCGGGGCTTAAAGTAGCATGATTTAGGACTTTGTTTATTGCTATCAAAAGGGTCAAGAATAATATTCAGAGGCAATAGAATTCTATAACCTCTTTCCTAATTTAGCAACAACAACAGAGGGTTTATTGACTTGAAAGATCAAGATTACATTAAGAGGAATATACTTTTTTCTTACTAACCCAAGAATTGAACCAGGGTCTACTGCCCGGCAGGCAGATTCTTTACCATCGGAGACACCAGGGAAAGACCTTTTAAAAACCAGAAGCTGTGTATTCCCAAGAGAGTGGGATTAAAGATAACTAGACCACAGGCTATGGTTTTGTGGAAGCAGCAACCGCTAAAGTAGCCGGTTGGTGAATCAAGTCAAACCTTGCACAAGCCAGGCTCCATCTGAAAGGGGAGGTGTGGGGAGGAGGAGGAGAGGGAGGGGAATGGTGTGTCCCCGAGGTGACAAGTATTGTATCATAACACTGATGTGGTTTAGAATCACCAAAACCTGATAATAAAAGTAGACTGAATCTCAGTTCTATTATTCTTTTCAGACATATTTAAACATATGATTGTCTACGGATACTGCCTCCCATTATTGGCTGGACCCGGGCAAACCACCTCTACTCCCAACGCCTGTGCCTCTGCACCCATGTCCAATTTTAGCAAGATCAGGCGGTCACCAGGCTTGGAGCTGTCCCCTGATCACCTCATATTCGAATGACAGCCTTGGTTTCTGTTTACAAAATATCATTTATTTTGCAAAAAGACAGTGATGCCATAACTCTATATCATGCAAATACTGTTGGAAAGGGGTTTAGGTCTGTATGATCTTAAGATGTCTCTAAAGACAGAAAATAGTTTTTGCTGTCTTTTAAGTTTTGTCTAGGTTTTTTTTTTTTTTTGGTCTTTATTGAATTTGTTACATGTTTTATGTTTTGGGTTTTTTGGCCTCAGGCATGTGGGATCTTAGTTCCCTGACCAGGGATAACCTTCACCCCTGCATTGGAAGGCAAAGTTTTAACCACTGAGTCACCAGGGAAGTCCCAGTTTTACAGTTTTTAAAGCTAAACAAAAATCATTCCTGTGAGCTACAAATAAACTGATTTTTCCAAACCGTAAAAATATGAATGAACTTTCTAGGAGAAAATTTAATAAACCCAAATAACGTGAGGTCCAGTCAAGCCTCATTCTTTAATCGGGCAAGTTTACTTTAGAGGGGAAAACTCATTTTGTCAAAATTCAAAGAGAAAAAAGTTTTTAAGCAGAACTAAACTTTCAAAATTCACACTCAACAAATACAAAGAATCCTTCTGAAAAAGGAAAGAATCAAATTAAGCACCAATTTCAACAATATTTTAAGGAAGAACATGAAAAGCAATAGACATGGGGATGTTTGGGTGTCTACCACCACTCCTTGACCCGCCATACAAAGAACACAAGTCAAGAGAAATCTACCCAAACTTTGTATTCCTCCTGAGAAAGTCTGATCTCAGGAAAACGGTGTTTAGGATCAGGAATTCTTAATGCCATAGGTTAGTCATTAGAAATGCAGAATTTGTGTGTGGAAGGGTGTAAAAAGATTCCTCTGTATTCAAGGAGACTTTAAGGCTGGTGATGACTTAATAATAAGCCAAAATTATAGACAAAACATTACAAAGTGTGATGAGGGAAATTATGATTTTTAAAAAGTTAATTAGCTTCTGTATCTGTACTTAATCACTGTCAAGTCATCAAAGAAAAATTCCTTTAAAGATTCTACTTTCCTGGCCTCTGTTTGCATGGGATCAGAGAAGTGGAGAGTAATAAACAAAAACAAAAATATTGTCCTACCAGATTAGTGCTCTTATTGAATTATGCCAAGTGCCCCTAGGTTACCAAATTCCTTTTTAAGACTCTCTGTATATGTTAATGAAAGCCCACACCACACAGCCTCACTGGCTGCTCATCTCTGAAGTTCTCCAAGGGAAGGCCTTGGACTGAGAAGGTCATGGGGCTACTCACCGTGGCTAGCCAACGACACGGGCGAATTTGTCACTGGCAAATTCGACCTACTCCCGGCAGCTGGAGACGCAGATGTCAAAGACTTCCCTTTGCCATATCTCACAGCAAACCAGCAAGCTGGGCTCCTGTATCTCTGAGCCGTCAATTTAGCCCTGAATGGTGGCTCCCCTGGCTGAGACAGTCAGGCTGGGCTCTGCCTGACAGGCAGCCAGCCCCATACGCCCTGCAGCCTGCCAGGCAAGTCCTGCCTGGGAGTAGCCCCTGCCGTGGGAGGGGCAGCGTGGTGGAGAATGGATGAGTCATACACGAGGTGAACACATGCAGACTCTCACAAAAGGCCAAGGCTTCTCTTTCTGGCAAAGGATCCAGGACTATAGAGACGGCACAAGATTTGTGGTATTAGGTCACAGCTACTAACATCCTCACGCATCTGCCTAAGCCTGAAAATGGGATACGGGAAACACAAGTGTCTGTGCTTGGAGCTCTTTGGCTGGCTTTCTGGTCACGAAGATTATGGTTGTATGGTTTGCTAATTGTCTCTGGGTGTCCCTAGTTCAGATACAAGGTGGCACTGCCATTCCCAACCTCCTTGTAGTTGGATGGGGTCATGCAAGTTGTTCTGCCATGGGGACCAGCAATTTAAAATGTTAGCCACTCCATCCTGACTTCCTTGTAACAAGTATGGGGCCTGTTGACCTCTGATGGACATGAGTAAAAGGTGACGATTATTTCTAGTTGCTAAAATTTGTGGGCTATTTGTTACTTCAGCCATAACTTAGCCTCTGCTGATAGATACAAGGTCCAAGGCTCTTGGAAGATGACATAGATAGTTATACGTCTTTCTAACTTTGAAACCCTCACAAATCTTTTTCAAATTTTTTTAGTTTTCATGGACTTTCTAGCTCTCCCAAGTCCATGTTTCAAAAACCACACTCACATTTATCTAAGGTGTGGCATTTTCAAAACCTGTATTAAAGGGTTCTTGTAACACAGAAAGAGGCACTCATTTTTAATCCCAGAGATCCCTCATCCTCATTTGACTTCCTGGGTCTTCTTTTGCTCCGGATCTTCTAAGGAAAGAAATCTGAGAATCCCCTTTGGGGCCAAAACCCACTCAAGTTCCACCAGCAGATGGAAAAATTCAGTATTTTCATTGTATATGTACCATACACCCAAGCATCCCCTATATTAGTGGATATATGTAAATTATGTAAATTTCACAGTTGACCTCTCAGAGCTCACCGTCTTATTGGGAAAAAAAAGAAACAGATGTGAGACTTCCCTGGTCATCCAGTGGCTAAGAATCCACTTGCCAATGCAGGGGATACAGGTTCAATCCGTAGTTGGGGAACTAGATCCCACATACCTTGGAGCAACTAAGGCTGTGTGCCACAGCTACTGAGCCCGAGTGCCCTAGAGCTGTGTTCCACGGCAAGAGAAGCCACTGCAATGAGAAGCCTGTGCACCGCAATTAGGGAGTAGCACCTGCTCGCCACGACTAGAGAAGGCAACTAAGCACAGCAACTAAGACCCAGCACCTTAATGAATCAATCAGTAAGAGAAACATAAACGTGGAAAACGAGTAAGACCAAAGCAAGGATGGGTTGATGAAGGCTGGTCCAGGGTCATTTGATCCAGCCTGCAGGCCTGGAAGGGCATTTCCAGGTTATAGTGATGGCAAAGTCGTGGCAACAGGAGAAACTGAGGCTCATAGTTCATATGCTGGCTTAACTTTTCTTGAGCATCTACTAGAGACACAGAATATGAAAGACAGAGGTGTTCTTGGGGATCATCCAAGCCCAACCTCACACTGCCCAAAGGAGAAAACCAGTTCATTTATTTTTACCAGGGACTCTCAACTTTGGAAAAGGCGAGTCTTGGCCTAAATTAAGTACAGCAGAGCTCATCAGCATGGCTTGAATCTCATCACCAGTTGCTCTCTGACTCATTCATGGCACACTGGTTGAAGCTTTTCATCATGTTGTTCCAAATCTCCAAAACTCCAAACCCACTGTCTCTTTCTTGAGGAAGTCTCCACAGCTTGAAGTGAAACTGAGTGCCCTCCTTTTGCATATAATTACATTATCATGACTTTTGTAATGTTGGAATTGGAATCTTCCCATCTGAAGTCATCTTCACCAGGGTTGCGACCTAACCTGTCTTGTTCGTTTCACTCTTGCTTACAAACTGGGTCACATTCCTTTTCCTTTCCATTGGCCTCTCCTGCCACCTGAAAGGCCTCCACCCATCTCCACCAAGAGTGATGGCCTCCACCCATCTCCACTCATTCTTGTCCTCAAGTGTCTACTCTGCTTTTGGAGCACCCACCAGGAACTAACGTGGCCCAGGTCCCCCTCTGCACCACCGAGATATGTGGTACACAAGATTGGCACCACTTCATCATTTAGGTTTTGGCTCAAATGTCATTTCAGAGAGGCATCCTCTGATTTGGTAGCCATTTATTTACCTAGCCAAGGTCATTCTGTCTTCTTGCCAAAAATCTAGACTTGATGACTCATTGTTATTTTGAACCAACGATGACAATGCAAGTCCTCTTACTGATCACTGAATTAGATGTAGATGGATGGCCATTTGTATTCAGTGAGGTTTAGTGGGAAGTCTGCTGGGGGATAAGGGAACTTCTAGGAAGGATTTCTCCTGATAAAATGAGGGAGCTACACCAGGGGGAAAAATTTATCTTGCCCCTCTTCATCTCCCCTGTTCTCCCTTCTGCTTTTGGCAGCTGTAAGAGGATGTAACATCTGCAGCTATAGAAGTCATCTTGCAACTGCAAGGAAAATGTCAATGTATTGAAGATGGGGAAACAGATTGAAAAATTCTTGGTCCTTAATGATACCACTAACTTACTGAACCCACCCTGGGATCGATAACTTCTGGACTTTTTTTGATAAATAATTAGTGCTCCTAGGATTGATATGATCATAAGATTTTCTATTATATGTAGTCAGAGTAGCTTGACTGATACTCTAGTGCCCTCTCCAAAGTAGCACCCATCATTATCTATGATATTCCATGTATTTTCTTCGTACATATCACCAGTGCAAATTATCATACTTATTGAAATATTATTGGTTGGTTTTCTTCCCTCACTAGAAAGTAAACACCATGGAGACAGGAACCTGTCCAATTTTATCACTGCTGTATTTTCAGCACACAGAAGAGTAGCTGGTATCTTGTAGGAGCTCGATAAATGTGTATTATTCAAGTGATTGGAAGAATAAATACCTCTGGTGACAACTCTTTGATACTTAACTATCTTTTATGGCAGATTGTGAGTTCCATTAGATCAGAGACCTAGATTTAATTATTTTTATCCCCCACCCCCAAACTAACAGACTGCTTGGCATACAGTAGGTAATTAATAAATAGTTGATGGATGGAGACATATGCTCTCTGGGCCCTTCCTTCAATAACTATGGCTCCATTTAGGACACAGCTCCTGAGAATCTCATATTGGACACCTTGGTGAAGGAATTCTGAACGGTCATCTCAGGACAGTTTCGCTTACAAGAGAATTTTATGAGAGTCTTAACCTGGCATAAAATCCTTGAGATTGGACTCACAGACCAAACTTCTGATGAAGTACTTCCAGTAATCAAGAGCTGATCCCCTCAGAAGGCAGTGCTTACAATCCCATCACAATTATGGGATATCGCAATTATCCCTGAGTGGACTCATATAGGTCTCTTTGTGACTGACAACGATTGCCTTGTCTTTGAAACCCTGAACACCTGCATGCAAGCAGCTGAACCTGGCAGGAATGAAATTACCATATTTCACTGACTCTAAGATGCTATTGATTGAAAGATTCGGTGACTTTATGGATAGCTCGGAAATAACACAGGTAACTAAACTCTGAACCAGTGCCAGGAAACCATGGAACAGTACCAGAGGGTACTTCAATTTCAGAAGTGCATCTTAGAATTGGTAAAATACAAAATGTATTTATCACTTTAGAGTAACATATGCAGAATTCCACAGCCCTCCAGAGGTTGATCAATTTTTCTATGATTCCTCCTGAAACTTAATGATACATATTTGTTCTCTTCAAACCACAGAGGTAACTTCCCCCCAGTCCTCACATTACCAACCTCATCTCACATTTTAAAGAGAAAATAAAACCAAGAGATGAGACTCCATCCGCCTCTCACCTGCAAACCCACAAGCCCACTGTCGCGCACCCCCAGCTGCTCTTCCTTGCCTCCTGTCCTGTTAGAGGAAGCCCCTGTCTTCCTGTCAACACTTGTCTCTTCCCAGGAGCTCTGTCCTGTCTCTTCAGCTCTTCTCCAGGGTGACATTCTGTTAGATTTCCTATTTCCTGCCTCATCAAGCTCTCTCTGTGATGGATCATCCCATTAACCTTCACATATAACAAGTCTCTTCTTTCCTAAAAAAACAAAAACTAGTTCCCATTCTCCTACTCACTCCGCCCCACCACTTCCTCCTCCGCCAAGCTTCTCCTGCGAACTTTCCACACTGGCTGTGTCTCCTTCCACGCACTCAGTTCTCTTTCAGTCCTGTTTGCTCCTTCAGGCCACTGCAGCCAGCTGTACACAAGCCACCAGTGCGTGCTCTCCACCTTCGTGAACCTTCGTGTTAATTCTCTGCTCTCTTCTCACTTGCTCTCTTGCTGCTGCTGCTGCTGCTAAGTCGCTTCAGTCGTGTCCATAGACGGTAGCCCACGAGGCTCCCCTGTCCCTGGGATTCTCCAGGCAAGAACACTGGAGTGGGTTGCCATTTCCTTCTCCAATGCATGAAAGTGAAAAGTGAAAGTGAAGTCGCTCAGTCGTGTCCGACTCTTAGCGACCCCATGGACTGCAGCCTACCAGGCTCCTCCGTCCATGGGATTTTCCAGGCAAGAGTACTGGAGTGGAGTGCCATTGCCTTTTCCTGCTTGCTCTCTTGGTAGCTCTCAACTCAGGGGACCACTTCTCCCTTGATAGAAACACCATTATTTTTTCTCCTCTTTCTTTTTTATTTTTTAAATTTTGAAAGTATTTTAACGCATTTACAAGAGACTTGGAAAACAGAACAGATTTACATATAGTTCTACTATATTTTACACCTTTTTAAGCAAATAAATGAAGATTTTTAGTTGGAGTTTCAATATCAAACTCTCAAAAACCAATAGAAAGAATATCAGAAAAGTAGAAGGAAATAGTCGACCTGAACAGTATCATGAACCAATTCAACATAATTAAGATTTACACAACTTTCACACAACAGTAGGGTACAAATTATATTCATGTTCCCATAGACTGTAAACTAGGAGACACTGGAAAATATCCAGGGACATAAAACAAGGCACAAAAATTTCATGATCTAAAGGTATTGAAATCATGCAGGGTGTGTTCTCTTATCACTGTAGAATTGTTTAGAAATCAAAATCAAAAAATATTTGAAAATAAGTCACATATTTTTAAGTGCAATGAAACACCATTATTTTTGTTTTGTAGCTAATCTTTATTTTATTTTATTTTATTTGAGTATAGTTGGCATAATATTGTGTTAGATTCTGGTGCACAGCCAAGTGATTCAGTTATTCATGTCTTTGACCATTCTCTCCAAATATGTCCCTTCATCCTTCCACCTACCAACCCTTTAATCTTAAATTGTTGCGCCTTTATTCTTTCTCATGGTTCATGTGTTCCAGTGTATAATTATCTGCATGCATGCATGCTGTGTGCTCAGTCGTATTAGGTTCTTCGTGACCCCATAGACTGTAGCCTGCCAGGCTCCTCTGTCCATGGAATTTTCCAGGAATGAATACCGGTCTGGGTAGCCATTTCCTACTCCAGGGGATCTTCCCGACTCAAGGACTGAACTCACATCTCTTTCATCTTCTGGATTGGCAGGCAGATTCTTTACCTGCGTCACCTAGGAAGTTGCATAATTATCTACATATTTATTTAATTGGAAGTTGTCTGTCTTTCCCTCCTCCTCAGGAAAACCAGAGCTGGGCACACACAGTAAGTGTTTGGTTTTGAATACATTTGATAGCCACAGTTACTTCAACCATCCTTGAAAGTAGAGGGCTTCACATTCATATCAATCCCTGGTCAGCTTCCTCTCCCTTCTGGGGGTGGAGGGAGAGGGAAGAAGGAAGGGGGATAAGAGTTGCCATAGGACTGATACTTGAAGTAAAGCTTCTGAAATGTTTGATTTTTCAAAATGAAAAAAATTCAAGCATTACTAGATCCAAGATTCTTGGAAAGATAGAAATCTTGACAATTAACCCAATATACAAAATGTAAAGGTAAATTGGTGTGGAAAAGTGGCCTCATTTCTGATATGTTACAATAAAACTTTTGTTTCATAGCTTAGAGCAACATTTTACTTTTGACAACTGCTCAAAACACCACTAGAAAAATCCATTGATCAAGCAACTCTAAGTTCATTACATCTTTTATACATAGTAAGAGCACACCACCGTGATGGCCTTCATAAGGTTCACAAGAAAGAAATCAGGGGAGAATATGTAAAGGGTTGTTAGGTGATTAAAAACGCTGGGGAACTAGTGGGACTGGGCAGAGTTTGTGTCCAATGGCTTGGCTAGGTGTTTAAGACCAAGATCTTCAGTAAGTCTCAAAGAGCAAGAGGTTACTGTTGATAATAAGTTCTTTTACATAGTCCAGAGCTTTTTTTCTAAGTCACTTCAGTCGTGTCCGACTCTGTGTGACCCCATAGACAGCAGCCCACCAGGCTCCCCCGTCCCTGGGATTCTCCAGGCAAGAACACTGGAGTGGGTTGCCATTTCCTTCTCCAATGCATGAAAGTGAAAAGTGAAAGTGAAGTTGCTCAGTCGTGTCCGACTTTTAGCGACCCCATGGACTGCAGCCCACCAGGCTCCTCCGTCCATGCGATTTTCCAGGCAAGAGTACTGGAGTGGGGTGCCATTGCCTTCTCCGAGTCCAGAGCTTATCTTCCAAGAACTAACATTTCCTGGAGACCAAGGTCTCAATCTATTTTTGCATATTTTCTGAGTTATTTCACACTGGGACAGGAAAGAATGCTCAGTTCCAGTATTGTTTAACACAGGAAAATACACTGAATTCTCAGCCATCATAAAATCTTAATTGTAAATTTCTAAAACCTACTCTCCCAGTTTTCACTGACAAGCCCTCTTCTTTGCCCACCCCTCATCTTTCCTCAACTCCATTATTTAAGTAGTCAATATTCTCATTTCCGATCTTAATCACTAAATAGGCCTTTAGGCTCAAATTTGATCGGCAGGCGACCTTGTTATCTTGCTCTTCCAGTGTTATTCTCTATCCCAGAATTAGCCAGCTGGATAACTCTAAGAGTCTCACTGCTGGAACAGACTGTGATGTTGAATGTCTCCCGGGGGCAAAGTGTTTCCTTTTCACTGTATTCATCTATTTACCTCAAGCCACTTCCCTGCTTTCTTTTTTGAAGGACTGGTCCTTTCAGCTGTGTTCCTGTCTTTGACAAAAATAACTAATAAACAATCTATAATAGGAATAGAAAAGAATTTTATTTGAGCCAAACTGAAGACTATAGTCCAGGAGACACAGATTCAAGAGGCACTTGAATTGTGTTCCAAAAAAGGTGGCGATGGGGACAGGAGGTATGCATAGGCAAAAAACCCTCCAAGTTATATAAACAGTTTGTCAAGAATTAGGATTGGAGCCAGCTTGTTAAGTAAGGGTTGCTGATGTCCAGAATTGTTGCACAGTTACAAGAGAAGACCTTGAGACCATGAGGCTTCCCTGGTAACTCTGTTGGTAAAGAATCCGCCTGCAATGCAGGAGAGCCGGTTTGATTCCTGGGTTAGGAAAATCCACTGGAGGAGGGAGAGGCTACCCACTCCAGTATTCTTGGGCTTCCCTGGTGGTTCAGCTGGTAAAGAATCCACCTGCAAGGCGGGAGACCTAGGTTCGATCCCTGGGTTGGGAAGATACCCCAGAGAAGGGAACGGCTACCCACTCCGGTATTCTGGCCTGGAGAATTCCATGGACTGTATAGTCCATGGGGTTGTAAACAGTCAGACACAA
>NW_011495047.1:4159529-4161468 GCF_000754665.1 Bison bison bison
TGAGCCCACAAGTTTGCAGCTACCAGCTGCCAGCAGACATTGTTTTGAGAACAGCTGGTGGTGTCCTTGAGTCTGATACAGTTCAGAAAATTTAAGTTCTTGGTGACGCAGGAATGTGTCTGAAATCACATGCACAATGGCCATGCGGCTCCATTTTGCCTGAACCAGTTAGTCCGTTTTGAGTTCTCAATGTGTTCTCTTCTTGACTAGTTAAAGTTGACGTACGATGCGTATCTGACAGGCCGTGTGACAGGCTGTTCTACTTAACATAAAATTCAAGTCAAATCATGGCTGAGCCAGAGTGACTTCCCCATACCTCCATATGTGAATATTTCTTTCATCTTGTGTGGCTTAATATTTACTGGTCACTCCAATTCCATTTCCCTTCCAGATGCAGACCCCAGCACTCTTACTCAGTGTGATGCTGTTGTTCTGCTGGGGTTCTGTGGGTTTCCGTCTCAGGTGAAAACCCCTAGACACACCTACTTCCTTGCTTTACAGGAGTCGGTGACCTTGCAGGTGGACACCATTGACTGTGGAAGTCTTCTCCAAGATTAGACAACAGTAACCCTCTAAAGAGGAGAAACCACCATCTGTTCATGTACATAGCACCAAGGACAGGAAGGGATAACACCAAACACACGTTAGAACAGCTCTTAAAATTCAAGTTCTTAATTTTTTGTTAAAAAAATAGATCCAAAGATGTGATGACATCTATTCAACTTCCTTGAGATGGAGAATGCAAGCCCGGATTAGAATCCAAATTTCAACTCCTATCTCTACATTCAAGAATGGGGGTGGGGGTGGGGTGGGGAGGAATTGGGGAGGAACTATTCAGTAGTGAATAAAAACACTGAAATGCAACTTTTCCTTTGCCCTTTGCTTTGCCTGTAGATGCTTGCTTGCAAAACTTTAACAAGAAAAAGAAGACAGTTCTTACTAAATTTTGTGCCATCAAAGCCCTCAGAAGGCTGGGACCAAACCTATGTGTTTATGGAGTTGGGAGACTCATCTAGGCATTTTCAGTGTTTTTATTTTCTCATTCTTTGGGACCTTTGTTTCCATTAAGAATCATAATTACTAGCTCTTACTTGCTCAAAATAAGCCCTGAGCCTTTCCCAGCTGATACCAGCCCACATGGAAGGCTTTGCTTCTCCCCAGAGTGCACTGTGGGGCTTCCCTGGAAGTTCAGTGGTAAATAATCTGCTTGCCAATTCAGGAGATGCAGGTTCAATCCCTGGGTGGGTAAGATCCCCTCAGTTCAGTTCAGTCACTCAGTTGTGTCCGACTCTTTGTGACTCTACGAATTGCAGTATTCCAGGCCTCCGTGTCCATCACCAACCCCCGGAGTCTACTCAAACTCATCGAGTCAGTGATGCCATCCAGCCATCTCATCTTCTGTTGTCCCCTTCTCTTCCTGCCCCCAATCCCTCCCAGCATCACAGTCTTTTCCAATGAGTCAACTCTTCGCATGAGGTGGCCAAAGTACTGGAGTTTCAGCTTCAGCATCATTCCTTCCAAAGAAATCCCAGGGCTGATCTCCTTCAGAATGGACTGGTTGGATCTCCTTGCAGTCCAAGGGACTCTCAAGAGTCTTCTCCAACACCACAGTTCAAAAGCATCAATTCTTCGGCACTCAGCTTTCTTCACAGTCCAACTTTCACATCCATATATGACTACTGGAAAAACCATAGCCTTGGATGGACCTTTGTTGGCAAAGTAATATCTCTGCTTTTGAATATGCTATCTAGGTTGGTCATAACTTTCCTTCCAAAGAGTAAGCGTCTTTTAATTTCATGGCTGCAATCACCATCTGCAGTGATTCTGGAGCCCAGAAAAATAAAGTCTGACACTGTTTCCACTGTTTCCCCACCTATTTCCCATGAAGTGATGGGACCGGATGCCATGATCTTCGTTTTCTGAATGTTGAGCTTTAAGC
>NW_011495047.1:4161568-4190748 GCF_000754665.1 Bison bison bison
TCCACTTTCACTTTCATCAAGAGGCTTTTTAGTTCTTCTTCACTTTCTTCCATAAGGGTGGTGTCATCTGCATATCTGAGGTTATTGATATTTCTCCTGGCAATCTTGATTCCAGCTTGTGCTTCTTCCAGCCAATCGTTTCTCATGATGTACTCTGCATATAAGTTAAATAAGCAGGGTGACAATATACAGCCTTGACGAACTCCTTTTCCTATTTGGAACCAGTCTGTTGTTCCATGTCCAGTTCTAACTGTTGCTTCCTGACCTGCATACAGATTTCTCAAGAGGCAGGTCAGGTGGTCTGGTATTCCCATCTCTTTCAGAATTTCCCACAATTTATTGTGATCCACACAGTCAAAGGCTTTGGCATAGTCAATAAAGCAGAAATAAATGTTTTTCTGGAACTCTGTTGCTTTTTCCATGATCCAGCGGATGTTGGCAATTTGATCTCTGGTTCCTCTGCCTTTTCTAAAACCAGCTTGAACATCAGGAAGTTCATGGTTCACGTACTGCTGAAGCCTGGCTTGGAGAATTTTGAGCATTCCTTTACTAGCATGTGAGATGAGTGCAATTGTGCGGTGGTTTGAGCATTCTTTGGCATTGCCTTTCTTTGGGATTGGGATGAAAACTGACCTTTTCCAGTCCTGTGGCCACTGCTGAGTTTTCCAAATTTACTGGCATATTGAGTGCAGCACTTTCACAGCATCATCTTTCAGGATTTAAAATAGCTCAACTGGAATTCCATCACCTCCACTAGCTTGGTTCGTAGTGATGCTTTCTAAGGCCCACTTGACTTCACATTCCAGGATGTCTGGCTCTAGATGAGTGATCACACCATCGTGATTATCTTGGCTGTGAAGATCTTTTTTGTAGTTCTTCTGTGTATTCTTGCTACCTCTTCTGAATATCTTCTGCTTCTGTTAGGTCCATACCATTTCTGTCCTTTATCGAGCCCATGTTTGCATGAAGAAATGGAAACTCACTCCAGTATTCTTGCCTGGAAAATCCCATGGACAGAGGAGCCTGGCAGGCTACAGTCTGTAGGATCACAAAGGGTTGGACACTAGTGAGCGTGCACACACACACCCACAGTGCACTGCAGGGAGCCCGCCGTTGTGTGGCTGGTTGGTGGGAAGAGCTGTGTGATCTCCAGTTCCCTCCTCCTACAACTCGTGTTCCACAGCTTCAAGTCCCTCGGATGATCATATTCTTTCTGGGGTAGCATGGTTCTCTGCTTTTGTGATCCTGTAGGCATGTCACCAATCACAAGATGGACATTTTAACCCCCTTGTGGAGAGAAAAGTCATTTTCTGCTTAGAATTCGAGCAGAGTCTGGATTTGTCTTTTCAGGCACGGTTATGGCACCAAGGACTGCCCACTGACCACCTGCTCTAGAGTCAGACCCCAACTGTACGTGAATTGTACAAAACCTTTGCAGAGAAGACAGGTGGCAAAATGAGAGATATTTATGAAGCCCATCACACAAGCTCACTACTGTGTGAGCTTGTTATTTACATAAGTGACCATGGAAGGATTTGATCTGGTTGATATAGGTACACATTGCAGGGGAGAAAATGGAGCAATTCCCAGAGAACCGAGGGCAGGAAATGGCAAATCAGCTTCGATGAAGGGCCGAGGACACTGCAACCACCTGGGGTCAAAGGAATGACCAACAGACCAGAATGGTTTTGTTGCTGCTGTTGCGATGCGACTATTCTGAGAGCAGTATATGGAAGTATGAAGGGCCCTTTTCCTCGCTCTTCTCTGAGTAAATGATCACAGGGAAAGCCTTTTTTTTTAACTGAGAATTTTTTATTAGTTTCAGGTGTACGACATAGTGATTCAATATTTTTATAGATTATACTCCACTTAAAGTTATAAAATATAGGCTTTTTGCCCTATGCTGTACCATATATCCTCACAGCTTTTTTTTTTTTAATTTAAGCTAATTTTTAAAATTTATTTAATTGAAGGATAACTGCTTTACAATATTGTGTTGGTTTCTGCCATGTGTCAACATGAACCAGCCATATTTATATGTATATCCCCTCCTTCTTTATGTTTTTAAATATTTATTAATTACTGCATCGGGTCTTAGTTGTGGCATGTGGGATTTTTTTTGTTGCAGCACCCAGACTCAGTTGCTCTGTGGCATGTGGGATCTTAACTGAACCCACATCCCCTGCATTGCAAGGCAGATTTTTAACCACTGAACCACCAGGGAAGTCCCAAGGGAAAGGCTTTAAATTGTAGCAATGGTTTTTTTTTTTCCTAGATCTCTTTTGAATCAGGGAAGTGACAAGGTTTGAGCGACCTGCCAAGTTCACATGGCTACTACTTTTTAGAGCCAGTTTTCACAGCCAGATCGATAGGATTCCAAAACCTCAACTCTTTGCAGTCGTCTCTCATGTGGAACTTAGCAAGGAGGAGGGCAGGCTAGGAGACTGTAGTGGCTGTGTCCTAGTTCTGGGGGAATTCAGTTGGTTGGAGAAGTCTGTAATATTTACAGCTTTCAGCTGTGTTTGTGGTTTTAAGCAAGGCGCCCTTGAGAAGCTGGGCTTTCTTTGACTGCCATCTAGTGGTCATTTAATCTCTGTAGGGAAGCTAAGCACTGCAGTTTTTGTTTTTCATGTCTTTGCTGAAAAGCCAATAAAATAATTTAAGTTTACAAAAATGTATATCTAGAAACAAAGAATGTTTCCCCAAATCTTAACTTACGTGAGACCATGTTACACGGAGAAATCTGAGCAGAATATGAGATCACTAAATATGGACTTTGTAAATAATTTTCTCTTACGGATAGGAAAATTTGATACTCAGAGAAATATAAAAGGTTACAAAGAATGTTCTTTACACAGTACGTAGAGCGAGCATATAATCAAGAGCACAGGCTTCAAAATTAGCTTGCCTAGTTTTAGCTCTATCCTTCTATGCCTTGGCCAAATTGCATAACCTCTCTGAGCCTGTTTCCTCAGATGTAAAAGTGTGACAGAAAACAACAACCTCATATGTGAAAGTGCAACAGAAGAGGTGGCAAGAATACACAGAAGAGCTATATAAAAAAGATCTTAATGACCCGGATAACCATGATGGTGTGATCACTCACCTACAGCCAGACATCCTGGAGTGCAAAGTCAACTGCGCCTTAGGAAGCATCACAATGAACAAGGCTAGTGGAGGTGATGGAATTCCAGCTGAGCTATTTAAAATCCTAAAAGATGATGCTGTTAAAAGTGCCACACTCAATATGCCAGCAAATTTGGAAAACAGCAGTGGCCACAGGACTGGAAAAGGTCACTTTTCATCCTGACCCCAAAGGGCAATGCCAAAGAATGCTCAAACTACCGCACAATTGCACTCATCTCACACGCTAGCAAGTAATCATCAAAACCCCTCAAGCCAGGCTTCAACAGTATGTGAACTGAGAACTTCCAGATATACAAGCTGGATTTAGAAAAAGTAGAGGAACTAGAGATTAAACTGCCGACATCCCCTGGATCATAGAAAAAGCAAGAGAATTCCACAAAAAACATTTTCTGCTTCATTGACCATGCTAAAGCCTTTGACCATGTGGATCACAACAAACTGGGTAAATTCTTAAAGAAATGGGAATACCAGACCACCTTACCTGCCTCCTGAGAAACCTGTATGCAGGTCAAGCAACAGTTACAACCGGACATGGAACAACAGAATGGTTCCAAATTGGTAAAGGAGTATTTCAAGGCTGTATATTGGCACCCTGTTTATTTAACTTATATGCAGAGTACATCATGTGAAATGCCGGGCTGGATGAAGAAGCATAAGCTGGAACCAAGACTGCCAGAAGTATCAGTAATCTCAGATATGCAGATGACACCACCCTAATGGCAGAAAGCAAAGGGGAACTAAAGAGCCTCTTGATGAAAGTGAAAGAGGAGAGTGAAAAAGTTGGCTTAAAACTCAGCATTCAAAAAACTAAGATCATGGCATATGATCCCATCACTTCATAGCAAATAAAGGGGAAGAAGTGGAAGCAGTGACAGACTTAATATTTTTTGGACTCCAAAATCGCTGCAGATGGTGACTGCAGCCATGAAATTAAAACACGCTGGCTCCTTGGAAGAAAAGCTTTGACAAACCTAGACGGCATATTAAAAAGCAGAGACATTATTTTGCTGACAAAGGTTCATATAATTGAAGCTACGATTTTTCCATGTCACATCCAGCTATGTATGGATGTGAGAGTTGGACCATGAAGAAGGCTGAGTGCTGAATTGATGCTTTTGAACTGTGGTGTTGGAGAAGACTCTTGAGAGTCCCTTGTACTGCAAGATCAAACCAGTCAATCCTAAAGGAAATCAACCCTGAATATTCATTGGAAGGACTGATGCTGAAGCTGAAGCTCCAATACTTTGGCCACCTGATGCAAAGAGCTGACTCATTGAAAAAGACCCTGATGCTGGAAAAGAGTGAAGTCAGGAGAAGGGGATGACAGAGAATGAAATGGTTGGATGGAATCACTGGACTCAATGGACATGAGTATGAGCAAACTCCAGGGGATACCTGGTGTGTTGCAGTACATGCGGTTGCAGTCAGAAACCCCTCTAGCTCTAATCTTTGAACTCTGCTGCCTGTGCTTAATCATGTTGGCTTTGCACCTTTTCTAAGAGAATACTGCCTGTAGTCTGAATATACAGGATAGCCTATTCTCAAGGCTCTGACCTTTACACTTTCCCATTAAAAGTTGTAGAACAGAGAATAACATTTGTCTCGGAGGTTTATAGGCTGATTGCTCACCTTTGAATCGGCCTGTTATTAGCCAATTAGCAGAGAAGAGCAGCAGGAGATAACTGTACTTTTATACGTTTTCTAAAACACTCCATCATCAAACCTGCTGTCTTTCCTGGGAGCCCCTAGGTTTTCTGCCTTCAGTTAGTAGGGCCTACAGTGGTTGGCTGCTTTTTCAGTTTCAAGCCACTGCCATCTGGCCAGAGAGGATTCGCATCTAAGACCATCTGATGGTCATTTTGTTCCAAATCTCAAAGCACTTGGGAGGTATTTTTACTATAAAATTGTCGTGGTTGTTTATTTGGGAAGGATGTTTTTACCTTAAGTCTCTTTCAATCTATGAAGTCGATTTTTCATTCATTCTTTTATTGTTTTTGGTCAGTTTCAAGGGAGAGGATAAGAGTGAAACATGTTTTTATTCTATCATGTCAGACTATATTTGCATCCTGTTAACATTTAGTAATATTTCTAAAAATACACACGAAATATTAACAAGTGATTTCCCTTATTAAAGAACTAAGTTACTCAATGCACTTAAAATATAGCTTTACTTTTCCTAGCATTATTTACACAATTTTCTAGGAACTGACATATAGCTATTAAAAACCACTTATAAAATGATATGAAAAAATACCACCCAATAGCTGCAAAATGAAAAACCACACCTGTGATAAAAACTGACTCTATACGAAAAATATTGATACTTATTTCTAAATTTATTTTCCTTTTATGTAAGCATATTCACAATAAAGTTGTTAAGTGGTAAAAATAAAGGCAATAATTGTTAGGGTTCAGAAAAACAATTTCACACTCCACCACCACCTAGTCTCTTAAACCTTGATTGGCAAATAAAGTCAAATAGACCCATTTGAGTTAAGCTGCTGCCAGCTTTTACTTCCTAAAATAGGGCTAAATTTGAAAACTTTTCCTTCAACCATCTGCACAGTTGTTAGACAATGTCTAATGTCCTTTCAAACATTGTAACTATAATCCAAAATTTTACCATCATTTCCACCTGCAGGGCTTAATTTACCCCGTGTTTATAAAGCCCAACAAAAAGCAAAAACTATCAAACTAAAAATTTTAAAATGACTTGCTACACTTATTTTCCATATTGCTTCATAGTAGTGTCTTAATCCTTTTCTGATTCAGATCTTTCGGATTTCCACAAAGTCTGGAGTCATAGATGTGCTCAGCAAGAGTAAATGGGCCTTCATGTCTTCTGGACAGTAGTGCCCCCTTATCTGTGGTTTTGCTCTGTAAAGTTTCAGTTACCTGCAGTCAACTGCAGTCCAAAAACCATGAAAATTTCCAGAAAGAATTCATAACCTTTAAAGTGCATGTTGTTTGGAATAGCATGACAAATCCTGCAACATCCTGGTCTGGACATTAGTCACTTCGGAGACACAGGGATGCAGTGCTTACATTAACTAACTCTTTGCTTTAATAATGTCCCCAGAGCCTAAGAGTAGTGATGCCGGCAATTTAGAAATGACAAACAGTGCTTCCTTTAAGTGAAACAATGACAGCTCTTGAGAAGGAAAAAAAAAAATCATCTGCTGATGCTGCCAAGATCTATGGCAAAAAAGAATCTTCTATCCATAAAACTGTGAAGAAAGCAAATTCCTGCTAGTTTTGCTGTCCCACTTCAAGCTGCAAAAGTTAGGCCCAGCCACGATGTGTTATAAGTTCCTAGTTAAGATGAAAAAGGCATTGTATTTGTAAAGTATCATCAGAGAGAAACCATATTCATATGACTTTCATTAGACTATATTGTTATAATCGTTCCATTATTAGTTGTTAATCTCTTAACTGTGCCTCATTTATAAACTAAACTTCATCACAGGTTCGTATGTATAGGAGAAAACACAGTATAATGTAAGGTTCAACACTGTTTGTGGCTCTAGGCTGCCTCTGGGGGGGTCTTAGAACGTACCTGCTACGGATAAGGACACATGACTGTATTTTCTCTTATTTACCAGGACATCCAGTTCTAAGTTCAGAAACCCAAAAAGTTTATGTTCAAGTTTATACTTAAGCCACCAAGCAATGGGTGGGTAGTTGGGGCTTGGGAAAACTCTAGTCAGTTTTTAAAATCCTCCTGTATTCTATTCTCATATCTTTATATATACTCTACTTTGCTCTTTCAAATCAGCTTTTTCCAGATGACAGAAAAATGTAACTGTGGAGAGCTTCCATGCTGAGACTAGCTCTTTGTTTCAAATGTTTAAAATCTCAATCTCTGAGTCAATAAGAGACTTCAATTTGGGCAAAGCACTCTCAGCTCCATTTTGAACAGAAGACAAATGAAAGGCGTATTTCCTCCGAGGAAAGGGATGCTGCATTCAAAAACAAGGGGAGAGGATGTCCGTGCCTTTTCATCTGCCTAACCCATATCATCTCCATCACTGCCAGATGTTTTTGAGAAGAGTAAATTAACCTCTCCCATTTTAAAAAATCTACCCCATGGCAAACACTCCATGAGGTACTTCATATAAATCATTTCAAATTCTCCCAGCACTATGAGGTAGGAATTATCTCACAGTTCCAACTGAAATAAAAGACTCACAAAGGTTCAGGAAACATCATACAAGCCTAGAACTTTTGATGCCTTTATATCTTCCTGCTTGCACTGCTGTATTTGGATCACAAAGAGCTGGACATGACTGAGTGACTAAAACTGTTTTAATTGGAAAACTCAAAGTAATATAAAATAATCTTCGTCATACTTTGCAATAAGCATAAGCTGAAGTTAATGAAAAAATAATAAAGACCAACACAACTGGCAATACTATTCTTTATTTTCTTTTTGAAGGAGAAGCATGCTTTTTTACAGCACCTGTAAACAAGTCAGTGAAGTATACTGTTCTGAGTTTCCCCATAAATATATATTATTATTATTTTTTTTTTGGAATGTTAGAATACCACAACACCAACTGCATTACATAATAGTTACTGAAGGCAAGTTAGGCTATAACAAGGGTAAAATTTTATGGCTAAAAATATTCATAGCAGCAACTTTTAAAAAGATGATTTTATTAAATCAAGTCATTGCACTTGGTCATTTTATTGCTACAGCAATACAAGGCCATTAAATTTTAACACTTCTCATTGCTGATTTGAACTGATTGTCTCATTCTATTCATACATTTCAAGTTTAAATGCAAGCATAAAATGTTTACCAATACATCTAGAGAGCACTTGGGTTGTTGTTGTTTTCTGTGATCACGGTAAGAAGCATAAAAAGAGAATCCTCTGTTACACCAGGCCCATTCTCTCTTCCTATCTTCAGACTTAGATTTTGTAGAGAGGTAACTAACAGCTTTATAGAATGACCGAAGCCTAGTGGTCGCATACATACACACAGTACATCTAATATTAAAATATAACTCCCAAAATTAATAATATGACGTGTTTCAGAGAATAGCAAACCTGAACAACACATTCACTAACAATTTGGCAATGACAGATGCCAAGCAGTTCACCTCCACTCTGTCATTTATACTCACTCATTATTAAAAAAAAGAGAAAAAGATTTATCCCCAAGTAAAAGCTATTATTATTACACAGCATCTTGTGATATGAACTTTACAGGAATTAATAAAATTCCTATATCAAGAGCAAATACTGGTGAATTGCTAGATTAATCGTTTTTCCCTTTGAATTTGTTGGGTTTTCTTTACTATTTGGTCAAGGACAGGAAAACAGATATGCTACTTTATTATTTTTTAATTCTAACTGAGGCAAACACTTTATTAAATGCCTTTCTGCACTCATGACCATCTTGATCTTATGAACTGGTGAGAAAATGATCAACAAAAACTTTAAGAACAGCCTCAAATCCTCTGGAAACTTCCCCTACCCTATTATTAGAGTGGGGAAGAGTCCTTTCATAAGACTTTACAGTCATCAAGCTGAAGGATGATTTCCAGAATACACTGTTTTTATTTCTACCTAAGGACTTTCATATTAAAAGAAAATTAGATGCAATTTATTTAAGTAAAAAGAAATCATTCATTTGACAAGTCATTTAAAAACATTAGATGAGGAATAAACAATTTTGTTCAGTAGTGACTTCATCAGAAGAGCCCAAGGACTTTAAAAAGTTAAAATGTATTCACTCAACACACAATCAGATTTCCCCCAAAGCACTAAAGTCGTGGATCTAACATCAAGTAATTATGTATTGGAGTGTCTATTATTTTCTATTTCACTCTTCTTTTATTAGAGACAACATGACAAAATTTCATTAACACAAGATTTCAGTATTTTAAGACTAAAACTTAAAGGAAAAATATCGGTTTGGGGGTTTAAACAATACATAACAGAAGCATGATAGATGGTACTTAAAATCTGTAAGTCATTTGCTATAATAAAGCTTAAAGTCTAATCTTTTTGCAAAAAAAAAAAAATCAAATTTTTACTTTTAATATAAACTCACATATGTTGAGACATTATTATCTGTAGATAACATTTTAAAATGCACAAGTGTTCATAAGTGACTCTGAAGAATCTGCTCTTCATCCATTTTGTGAAAATGCATTTTGAAAATGGACAAGTATATTTGGTTTTAAATAAGCCTTATGATCTACTAGACACTCTTTTTAAAGTTGGTACCTAAACGATAGCCCAAAACATCTGCACCAGCTAGTTTAGTCCAGCAGGTGAATCACGCAAGGGAAAACCTGAGTATACACACAATGACGGCGCGTCCAAGTAGGAAACTGCACACTGAAGTTCTGAAACTTCCGGAGTTTCGTTTTCTACACTTCCGTTCTTAAAAATCAGAGGCAGGGGCACAAAGAATTAAATCACAAGATCATGAAATGAGTTAATATTTGAGCCCGTAAAATAAGCAGAGAAGTACAGCAATAAGGCTGGTGTCTGCATATTATATGTGCTGTTGTTTGTAGGCACAACAAGTTAAGGGTTAAATTGACATTTTTAGTTCCTTAGACCTCATATGAGCTTAAAAGATAGCTCACATTTTCCCCAATATATTTAATAATCTGATACATTTTAACTAAATTCCTTTTATGAATCCTATAGTGCAAGCAATATAAAATATTCCCAAAGTTGAAGAAGTTATTTTGATTATTTCATTAGTTATTACTATATGCATGGGTGAGTAATCTGGTTCATAGCTAGGAAACTATTTCATCACCCAGAGTACAAACAGCACTGCAAACAAACAGGCACAACAGTGTAATCCTGGGTTAAGAAGCTAAACATAAAAATATATATATATACAAAGTTTATATCCCTTATGTTTTATGGGAAAGGTAGTGGCTACAGTTACTATAAAGCTAAATTGTCCCTCTCAAATGATATATTTTACAGATTATTTGAAAAGATATCACCATATTTATAGTATAGATCTCTTTAAAAATAATACTACAATTTTGATAAAAAAAAAAAACTATTGTGAACTTTCCTTTTTATACAGATTCAGTAGTATTTTAAAGCAAACTCAACAAAAAAGTTTGCAATCCCAGCACATAAGAAATAAGGCCTCTTTTTTTTTTCGTATTGGCAAAACAAAATATATAAAAAAAATTTACCCTCCCACCTACAACTTTTATATAGATATAGTATACTATATTCATATAGTATATGAGTTCATATACTCATACTCTTTATCACAACATCAGCGTTTATTATTTCAGTTGAAGTCCATAGTGTTGCTTCTGCATCCCTGGAACACTGAGAACACTGGGTGCCCGTCACCTCAGGAAGACAGGAATGCTTTCTTCAGCTTCTCTATTTCCACCTAAAATACAAGACATAAATTGAGCAACAGATAAAAATCTTTACTTTAGTAAGGTGTGTTTATTTTCATCATAAGTCAAGAAGATCTGATCATAATTTCAAGCCTCCAGATTTTGGTTTCCAATCTAAAATCTAATTTCCAATGGTGTGATAAATACTTAAAAGGTTCAACAGAAGAAAATGTCACAATGCAAGTTCCTTAGTGGTAGGTAACAACAACAAAAAAAGCAGCTACAGCTGCTTTCGTAGAGAACAATGTTAAATAATGTAATTGAAGATCGGTAAGAAAATCTTTAGCCCTGCAAAGAACAAGAGCATCCTTGAAACCAAATTAAGAAATATACTCATACCTATAATTACACAAAGCGGGCAGTTCAGAATATTTTTTCCCAAAAAGTAGGACCAATTTAGTTCTACGTTTTTTACTTACTGCTTAGATAATATTGGTAAATCACTTAACCTCACTTGGTCTCAACTTCCTCAAGTGTAAACTAGTATGTTCTAGATTAAGTTGCCTTTGAAGCCCAAGAATATATATAAAACTCAGTCAGTGGGTTATAAATATGTCCATCATTAGGTAGAAGACATTCTTCACTTAACAGAAATTCATGATTTAAGACACTGAAGAAGAAAGTTAGAAAAATTCACAAAATTTTCACAGTAACTCTAGAGTTGTTTTTAATTTTGACATAATACAAATAACTAAGTTGAGGCTAAGAGATTCAATACCACACTTGTGACTCCATGCAGAACTTGTACTGGTAAAGTCTAAGGCTTTAAAAGCCACAGTTTTTGTACTCTCTTCCCAATTATATCCCTTTCATGGATCACAGCCTTGTCATGGAGAAGGGACTTGTATAACTCAATGAAGCTATGAGCCATGCCATGCAAGGACACCCAGGACAGACAGGTCACAGTGGAGACATTTTGATCATCTTTGACCATTCACTGCATGTAGAAACATTTAGAGTTTACCTTCTCCTTACAGCATCATCCTTCTCTCCCATCATCCCTTTCCCCAGTAAGGCATAAAAATAATGCATGTTATGGCTAACTTCTGACAAACAGTTCATTACTAAACGATGAGCATTTTGCAACTGTCGGAAAGTATAATTTCAATAAGCTCACCATCTCCTAATGGATCCTAACCATTCAAGAACGGTTTGCTTATTCCAGGATATTTCCTGGTATTATTCTTTGACTAAGACCATCATGCACTGGAGAAGGAAATGGCAACCCACTCCAGTGTTCTTGCCTGGAGAATCCCAGGGATGGGGGAGCCTGGTGGGCCGACATCTATGGGGTCGCACAGAGTCGGACATGACTGAAATGACTTAGCAGCAGCAGGAGCAAGACGATTATTAGCCAAACATGTTAGCAGCATTGGATTGAGACAAAATACCCTCAATCTTCAGCTAGAGTTTCTCTTTTACTATGTTTATGTCCATTGTTCATCACTAGCTTTTTGTATAACTCCACAGTATAATTTAATACTATCTGATGTTAATGTTAGGGCTTCCCTGGTAGCTCAGTGGTAAAGAATCTGCCTGCCTATCTATGCAGGAGATGTGGGTTCAATCCTTGGGTCTGGAAGATCCCCTGGAGAAGGAAATGGCAACCCAGTCCAGTATTCTTGCCTGGGAAATCCCACCGAGAGAGGAGCCTGGCAGGCTACAGTCCATGGGGTCACAAAAAAATCGGACATAACTTAGCAACTGGACAACAACAACAAATGTTCATGCTACAGTAATTCAAAGTGTTATTTTTAATTTGGAGGAAAATATAGTTTCTCCTTTAAAACTATGATCCTAAAACTCTACTGCTTTATTAAGTACACTTTTGCAAATACAAGGGTCAAATTTTTCCCAATTAAAAAAATAACACAGGTCACTAAGAAGCTAAATAACAGCCGATTTTGCTGGGAAACAAAAATTAGATGAAATTCTTCAAAATAAGAGACAAATAATTCATTTGACTTTTCATAATTTTTATGACAAACTAAATCATATATACAAATTTAGCATTATTAGTTCCTCTTGCTAACATTAATACCTTATTTCCATGTATGAATATTGTTATGTATAAAAATATAAGGAACAACATTCAAGAAACATTAAAAAAATTTTTTTCAATGTCTACCATGCTTTACACTGGAATTTAACATACATTTAGAAGATGTTATGTATCTCCTACCATTTATTAGTGTGACAGAAATTTGTCAGCAATCTAATATGTATACAGCACTGTACTAAGAGCTATGGGCAAAGATGAAACAGAAAAAGATCCCACCTTCAACAGTACAGAAGTGGGCAAAATAAGTATATAACATAAATAGCGATGGTAGAAAATTATTACGTATTCATCTCCTATAAGACTAAACAACGTGAATTTGAAATAAGAAAAACTGCCTTTAATCAGAAGACTGGTGGCCAACTCAATGAATGTCATTGTTTGAGCAGGGCCTTGAGAATCTACAGAACTTGGGGATGAGAAGACGAGACAAAAGGGACACCCATGAAAATACAGTAGGAGCAAAAATTCAGACCAGGGACTTTCCTGGTAGTCCAGTGGTTAAGACTCTGCATTTCCACTGCAGAGAAACAAGGGTTCAATCCCTGGTCAGGGAACTAAGATCCCACACACTGCACAGCACGGCCAACGATGACAATAATAATAATCCAGGCAAATCAACTGTAAGGGACAATTGGGGATAAGAAGCAAGTGAGCACAGAAAGATAAACTAGGATTAGGACATAAAAGACTTCATATACCAAGTCAATAAGCTTGAACTTCATTCAGCAAGTAAAAAGAAGTTCTCAAAAACACTGAGTGAGGAAAGACAAGAATGAGAGAAACAAACTAAACAGAAGATAAGAGCATGAGAAATGGACAGAAATAGTGGGAATAAGGAAGACGTTTCGGGAGTAAAGCCAGACCTGAAAAGTGAGTGGAATTAGAAAAGATGGAAGTCCCACATCTGCATGACTAGAAGGGCAACAAACTTTCAACACAAACAGAAAATCCGAATCTGAATAGAAGGTATTAAGGGTAACAGGGGACATGCTAGGTAGACTACTAGCTGGAAACACAAGAGAGAAGCTGGGAAAAGAAGAACTAGACTTCAGTGGAAGATGCACCACACTAATCGCCATACTCCTGGGCACAGGTGAGCACCATGGATACAGAGAGGAGGGCTGAGGATGGCACTGCAGGAGCACCTCACTTAGGTGAGGAGGGACGAGAAGTCAGAAGAATGCAGGGTCACAGAACCCAGAACACACTTTGAAAAGTAGAAACGTGAAGCGCTGGAGAAACTGAAGAGACACAGGAGTTGCCTTCAGAAACCCAAGATGCAAAGGGTTAAGGACTGAATTAAAAGCGAAGAATCACTGACTACAAATATATGCTTTTCTTGTGCTTTTGCTGGTTTTGCAACAAATGAAAAGAGAAAACTACAGATCAAGAGGGTAGCAAGACCTCAGGGGGGCTTTTTATTTTTTTAATAAAGAGGAAAATTGAGTATTTTCAGGCAAAGAAAGGAGAGTACCAATAAAGGGTACATGTCAGATAAAAAGAGTAAAAATGGAGTTTTGATAATCTGCCAAATACCTTCACATATAGTATCTCAACAAGTAAAGCTAAACTAGGTAAGTGACTTCCTCATTAAAGCTATGTAATTTAATACCTAAGAGCAAAGGTTCTGAAGTCTGGCTGCTTCTGTTAAAAAATGTTAGCTCCACTGCTGACTTAATCATTCTAAACCCTAGTTTCCTCACTCTTAAAATAGGAACAATGATGCCTACAAGTTGTTATGTGTCCAATGAGACAATGTTCAGGAAGTGCTGAGTCTGACATATGCGCAGTTCTGAACTGAAAGTCACAAGGCTACGTCAGAAGAGGAGCTCAAGTTTGTTTGTTTGTGTTTTTAAGAAGTTCCATGTTTGCTGTTCCACAGTGAGAACAAAAAGACACAGGGTAAATAAGAAGGTAAGGTAAAATAGGGAGGAGTATATCAGACTTAAATACAAAATGGGAAGAGCCTCTTAAGAAGAGGAAACACTGAGATATGCAGGAAAAAACTCAAACACAAAAAAATACAAATGAAGACAGAAGTCAGTGAGGATGGAAAAAAAGGAAGATAAATAAGTGAAACTGTCAGTCATCAGCAGATTGAAGATGATGACATTAGCTATAAAGTAAAATTAATTCAGTGAGAAATAGAAGTCAGCAAATCTAAAACCATTTCATTGCCATTACCACTACCCCTGCCCCCCAAGCAAAAAATGGAAAAAAAGTTTAACTGTGAAGAAAACTACAGGTCAAGAGAGAAACAGAGTGCAAAAGATCTCGAACTAGACACTTTTAAGAGACAAGAATGATGTCTGCTTTATTTAAGAGTGCATCCCGTGTGCCTCATGCCTACAAGAGTGAACGCTCAAAAACATTTGCTGAATGAATGAATGGAATGTGGCAGGGAGTCAGCAAGAGATTAATTAAATGGTGACCCATGGTAGGGAGTGTCCAACCAAAGCAGGATAGCATAATTTGTGGTGGTACCAATTGCCCAGTTGGGTTGGAAAAAACATGTCTAGTTTATGCTGACTACAATCTCAATGCTGGAAGAAGTGAATTACCTCTAGATTACTTCTCATTTCCTTCTCTTCTTCCAAATCTTTTCGTAGTTTATCCAGTTCTTTCCTAAAAACAAAGTTATTTATTGCTGTTAAGTCTTTCAATTAATAAATGTATTTGAGTAAGGTGAACAAATCTGTTGGCTGATATCCCAGAACATTAGGAAAAATTTTACAAAGGAAACAACCACGTTGATTAGAAAAACTTCAAATTCTCTAGCTGAGACAATTCAAAATGACAGTTAAAAGCAAAGCAAAAGCAGGGCAAATCTGAAAGAATGAAATTTTTAAGTGAATACAGGTAATTTTCCATATTCAGTTATCATCCATTTCAAGGCAGGACACACAGCTCAAATAAGGTGATAAAATGAATGTGACAGTATGTCACAGGGCAAAACAAATTATAGTTTTTAATAGAATAAACTTGAACTTTACATATATCTTTCTCTCTCTTTTTTAAACTTAAATATTACATTAAACTCCAAAATCCAAACCAATAACAAAAAACTTCAGCCAGCAATTCTTCTCCTATAACTCATGTTTTCATTTTTCTAGGCTTCTTTCTATCTTTTTATATAGTCATTTTGCCTTCTATTTGATTTTCCAGGAGGAATTCAAGACTTTTAAAATAGTCTTTGGAAAGACTTCTAAAAGATCTGATATATATGCTTTAAAATATAGGTCATTAATATTTTTATTCATTCAACAGCTTATTTAAGAGCATCTACGGGTAATCTGTATATGTATTTCTTAGTTCTTAACAGCACACTTGGCATCAAAAATGTAAGATGTCCCAACCCATTTATTTTATAAATGCCCAACTCAACCCTAGCAAAAAGTGATTCAAATCCTCTGAGAAGAAAAACAAATATACATGCAGACATATCCCAGATCCAAAATAAGGTGAATCTTATTTGCCAGTACTTTTAAGACTAATTAACCCCTATGTTTGACATTTCTAGCCTCAAATTACATTTTTCAGGCCTATCTATGCTATAACAGGCATTACCAGCTCACTTCTTTTCTGGCTGTAGTCAGGCACTCCACGGTACGCATGCACCACACCTTGCTTCTCATTCATCAACTGATGGACATTTAGGTTGTCTGCACTTTTTGGCTGTTATGAAGAACACTACCTATGATTTTTGTACAAGTTTTTGTTTGAACATTTGTCTTCAATTCTCTTGGACAGCATTATACCTTGGAGAGGAATTGCTGGATCCTATGGGAACACGACAGTTAACTTTCTGAGTAACTGTCAGGCTGTTTTCCAGATTGGCTGTACCATTTTACATGCCCACTCTCTCAATGCATGAGGATTCCAATTTCTCACTTCCTTGCAAACACTTGTGATCGCTCAGTTTTTATTACAGCCATCTGAGTGGGCATGAAATAGTATCTCACTATTTTGATTTTGATTTGCCTGTGCTAATGACCAATGGTGCTGAACATCTTTTCATGTGGCTATTGGCCATTTTTCTATAATCAAACTGCTGGAACCTAGTCTATAATTGAGCTACTACTTTCTGTTTTCACTGATTTGCCTTTTTCATAATCAGGCTAGGTTTCCTTATTCAAGCTTTCCAATTCCTAATTGGAATAATTAGAATTAATAACTGAGTTTCTAATTATTCTGTTTTCTAATTCAAGCTTTTTGCCAAGAGGAGACACTATTAAAAAATTTCTTTGAAAACAAACTTGCTCATACTAGAAACGTCTTTACTTGAGGTATGTAATTTGGAAGAACTCTTTACACATGTGTTAAGTAGTACTCAAAGAACACAAGGGCTACTTACCCATGGTCCTTTTTCAGTGCTTCCACAACACACAGCAAGTCAACAATCTGAGCTTTAAGTTCATCCAAGGAATTTTCTGCTTCTACCTTAGCTTTGATTTCTAATGGAGTTAGAAAAGAAGCTGTATTTGGTTTAGAAGTACTTGAAGGTGTTGGAAGGTGCACAGGTGGCTGAAAACATAATAAACAAAATTTTTATTTTATTTGTATTTATATTTAATAAGTTCAAAGGATTTTTTTTTTTACCACAAGGAGATAAATAACTGAAGTAATACTTTCAAGATAAATGATAAACTTGAAAATCAAAAAAAGCAGCTTGATGTTCACAACTGGAAAAAAACCACTAAAAGACCAAAGAATAAACCTGTAATTACTAAGGGTTTTTCTTAGAAATGTCAAAGGTTTCATTTAAGAAAAAAATCCATTATATTTATCTTATGGCTGCCTATTGGACCATCTAGAAGCAAGAATATAAAAGCATTATTAAGGTACTACTTTGATCCTTCATATTAAATAGTTACTGTTTAGAATATCCAAAGAGCTCCAATGAAAAGCAACTATAAAGAATGCAGTAAGTCCAAAGAGGCATTAAAATGAATCCATGGCCTGATACCCTTTTCCTATTTCACTTGGGCACAGCAGGTATTGATAAAATTTCAACAGACTGCTGTCAGCTGAGAGAATCAGATTAAGTGTATCTGATAATCTGAATGGCAGTCAGATACCCTGCAATGAATCTGAGGAGCAGGAATAATCTTCTCAAACATAAGATGTGTGTCAGTTGTTGTAATACTATCTTAAATTAAATGGCAAGGGTCTAGAAAAGGCCCTCAACACCATGTAACAGATGGAAGAATAGAAGTCATTCCTGTGTGCATTCAGTGCTTATTATGGTGTCAAGCTCACTATGATGTAAGGAGTAAAGAACTGTTGGCTTCTGCAAAACAGCCCATGTTTTAATGGGAAATGAAACAAATGTATAGATCTATGCCTTAAAAATTATGAAACAGGTAGCATTTGTGCTACTCATTTAAAATAATGTAACCCTCCTAAAAAGAGATCTACAGAGAATAATGCAACTTCAATTTAACAGTAATCATTTTATTTAGTTTTAGTAGGCATTATTTCTTGGCTTAAGAAATAATCCTTCCTGACAGACACTTTTAAACCTCGTAATTCTGATGTTCACAAAGAACGCTACAAATCATACAAATCTTAGACCATGATGCACCTCACCTTTGGAGAGTAGCATGAATCCTTCTTGTGTTCAAATGGCTTTAGGTTGGCACTGTCATCTTCTTTTGGTAACTTCAAGGTTTTTTCTGGGCTTTGAGTTGGCTAAATGATTTTATTTTTTAAATCAAGAAACAGAAAACACCAAAGAAAGAAAAGGTAGTAAGCATCTAGATAATAAACTAAGCAACTTTTATCACTGTTTTCAGCAGCTACTGTTCCAGATATCCCGTTGTTGTTAACAGCATATTACATAATTTCATGCAGTAAGCATGGAAAAACAGCTTGTCTATTAGCAACAAAAATTTTCTCTACTTACATTAACTTAAAAGCATAATAGTGCTTAAGAGGTAATATATTAATACTTAAAGTACTACCAGTATCCCAGGCGATGCACAGAAAGCATAAAAAGAAGTTATAAGGGGGTGGGGAATGCTCTCACTTTTTCCTGAAGTGAACAGGTACCACTCAATTCTAATTATTGTTGTTGGACAAGGAGATTACACAGGTCCCCTGTCTCCTTTCGACACTGTGCTCTATGGTTATGGTCTTGGGACAGCTCCATTTCTGATTCTGTAATCTTCCATTCCACATTCTGCGGAAATGAGCAGGTCTCTTTCCCCATATCTCTTAAATACAACCCTTGGCCACTTACGTATAGCTGTCTTTCTGATTTTTTAAACTTCAGTGGAACTCTAAATCCCCCCCCTTTCTTATCTTTGGAAGGACTCTGGCTTTGCTAAATGGTCTTGCTTCAGAGCAGCAAATGTAACTCACAGAATGTGCACCATTGAAGCGGCCAGGCAGTCTTCTTCCAGGCATCTTCGGTCTATTTGCAGTGAGATGTAGTAAGTTTTCTGAGGAAGCGATGTCATCAAAATTTACAAGATCTGGAGAGTAAAAATAAACATATCTATTAAGAGATAACTGCACATTTTAAAAGGTAAAAAAGAATGTCTCTGTATTTTCAACAAACTATAAAATTAGAAAGAGTACCACTAAGACTCACAAGTTGACCTGTGCTTTTCATATGCATTTGGAAAACAACACTCACCCTCAAACACTAACATTCTCTTTACCTGATACATTTTATATATCAACAATATAATGTTCATATCTTCCATAGAGACTTAGACCTCAACAAAGTTCTTATTGAAAAATATAAATCCGTATCATAAGCTGTGTGTGTGTTAGTTGCTCAGTCGTGTCTGACTCTTTGCGACCCTGTGGACTGCAGCCTGGCAGGCTCCTCAGTCCACGGAATTTTCCAGGCAAGAATACTGGAGTGGGTTGCCATTTCATACTCCAGGGGATCTTCCTGACCCAGGGGCTGAATCCAGGTCTCCTGCATTGCCAGCAGGTTCTTTACCATCTGAGCCACCAGGGAAACTAGTAGTATGAAAAAGCCAATCTTCCTAAGTTCTTACTTACAAAAAAAAAAAAATCTACTTCAACTCAGAATTAATTACAACATATCAAAAAATTAACTCATGGAATGTGTATTAAAGTTCAAGTAATATCCTAATATTAAAATGTTAAAACCTCAATTTTTTATCTGGAACCCTGCTGCTTTCCAACCACATTTCTTAAGGTAAAGATGAAGTGTAATTTAATGTCTTTATACATGTATGTGCATAGTATACTGTAGCTGGGCCTGGACCTATTCATATACTTCACTGCACTTCTGTTCAGACAGCATCCATGTGTACGAATCAGATGACGGTCATAAATCTAAGGCAGGTTCAGACAGCAAGGGAAAATGCTACATACATCATCCATGTGCTTTCCCATCACCAAAGGCTGGTTGACCTTTCATTCAGTATCTTGAGTTTAAGAACAAATCTAGGTTAATTTGCATCTCTGAAACAATGGTATATAATACCTTCCCTTTTGCTAGATGGTCCAGAAAACCTTCCTGAAGGAGCTGATCTTTAATTTTGAAGCCCAGATATCTTAAGTGGTATAAGAACCCTCTAATTCCAGACACTTCCACTACTATTAAAATCTCCCTCTGGCCCAGATTCCAAACAAAGAACATTAATCACAGCAAATATGCCATCACTCATTTCGGCAGCAAGGCATCTTTCGCCTTGTCTTCCAAGTATGGAATCATTCTTCACGCTGCCATTGCCTAGAAGTTTAAAATGCTTCCTGTCAAATATTTACATGCACAGATTCAAAGAACTGCTATTTCTTAAAAGAAGTCCAAAGACAGTTATCATTATTGCCTTTAAAACTTAATCAATTTTCATATTCTAAATAATTTACAGAATTTTTTTTAAAGGGCTGGAAGACACAAAGGTAAAACAGGCAGAGGTTACTACTACTTGGCAATATGCATTCTGTAATAACTGTATTTGTTGACCTCTGTTAATTCTTTTCCATACTCATGTTCTGGGGTTGCTTTATTCTATCTTGGATCTAGTCACTAGGCTAATATATCACAACAGGCAATCTAATATGCTTGGTTTGATTTCTGTCTTGAATTGTTTGGTAAGTGTACACAAATAATTATAATATACACCAAAGCATAATAAGAAACACAGCGGCTTTAATGGAAAATGCATTATATAATGTGAGAGATCTTGAGTTTAAATATATATCTAAATATCTCATTTGTTAATTACTGCATAAATGAAGATAACAGTCTTTAAAAGGTGTTAAAAATATGCTATAGTTTGAAAGGTTAGAAACTGCTTTTTACACTGATACATACATACTGACAACCTACAAAAAAAATCTTGAAAAGCACAATCCAGTAATTTTTGCCTATGGAGATTATTTTCAAATGCATATTTAAGCAACATGCAAAAAGAAAAAGAAATAAAAACACAAGAAGAGATGAAGCTAAATGAAATTTAAAAGGTAAATGAAAGGAAGATTTACAAAATTATATATCATGCTCATGTAAAATGCCTTCTATATGTCCAGTTTTGGCCCACAACACCAAGACAAGTAATTTTACTATTCTAATACTCTCTCAGGTCCTCCATTTAAGTCACTGGGTTAGTAAAATGAAATAGTGCACATTTCTGACTCATGATATGTTTGAATGTTTTTAATTTTACCTAAGAGTGGTATCAGTGAATCTATATTTCACACATGGCAAGAAAGGCATGAGAGGCACTTAACTCTTGCCATCACACAGCCACTCTGCTTGCCGTGTACACTGCTACACACTGCCGAATACGTGGAATTTTTAAAAATCAGAATGAAATATAAAATTTGGGGGAGAAAATAAACTGACTTTTATGGTTGTTAATTAAAAAAAAAACTTTTATCAAAAGAATATTTTAAACTAATCAAGAAAAAATTTCCAATATGAATTTCATTTTATTTTAAAATGGAAAACCAAAAGGGTTAGAATAGACAGACAAACATGTACACTTTAGTAAAATCACAAAGAAAACTCAATGTGCACCACCTATTTATACTGAATATATTATTTTGATTTCTTTTACAAATTGTCATCTTACCAAAATGGAGAAAGGTAGGATAATTTCCTGACACGTAAGAAGGGAAACATGGCAAACAGGCTAGGAAACAAAATCTGGAAAGAAAAGTCAAGGATAGGAATGTCTAGAAAAGACTAAACCAAAAGAATTATTTTACAAAGCAGGAAAAAGGAACAGTCGTAAATGAATAGAACCATTTCATGTTTAGCAGATATTGCAGTTTATCTAAACTTACATTAAGATGTGTATTAGATTTTAGATTTATTCTTTTGTGTTTCATAAGGAAAAACTATGATTAGTATTAATTTCAACATACATTAAACTAGAAAGAAGCCTTTTTAAAAATTACTCACTTAACACCACGACAATTTCTAAAAGGATGCTTTAGTACTTACTGAAACTAGAGGTCAGAGTAATAAATCAACATATTAACAACTCATTGATATATTTGCAACTGAAATTAAACCACCTTATAGTCAAGTTTTAGTCCTCAGCAGATGATAGTAGTTACAATAAGACAGGCAATTTTAATTCTGGTATAATAGGAAAAAAAAAGTGCCAAATATTATTTTTAAGTATCTCACCATAAAAATACAACTCAATATAACACTTAAAATCTCCCACAGAAACAAATGAAAATTCAACTGTGCCTTATGTGAAACTCTCTATAATGATATTATCAAGCAAATTATTATTAGAAAATAAAAAAGTTTAATTACTGCCCTTATTTCCCAGGTAAATTCTATATTTTGGGGTACAGTGTTTTCTTTTGGTTTGAATCCTAGCTTAGATGCAAGTTCACTTTTTAAAGCGTCTACCACTCAACAGGCAGACATCGTATTTGAAAAATCTCACCATAAGTTGAATAAATATTGAGAAATTAATTTAAACAAAACAGATCAATTATTAAATAGAACTGAAGAGAAAGAAAACCATTCTACTTAACAATGATGACTTTCAGATCAAATAATGTATATATTTCTACTATTTCTTTTAATGTAAGAAGAATTATCACAGAAAGATAATCAAACAGGATAAAATACTACACTCTATAAGAATACTTCATCAATTGTCCTTTCTCAATGAAATAGCTGTTTCCACTAAATTTTCTAGCTGGAGGTTTAAAACTACTTACAAACCAATTTTACTTTCTGGAAAACTTACTATTTTAGAAATATTTAGACTATGTGAACTTTATACTTAACCTGCAGTAGCAGTAAGGTTATCCTAAACCTATTTTTGATGAAGTGTTGGAAAAAGAGAAAAGAAAAGAAAAAAAAGAAAGCATGCTTTGACAGCTCTGCAATGTACAATGCTATCTTGTATCATATGAGAATATTTATGAAGAAACGTTTTAACAAACTGAAACAAATTAAGTATTCTAGGAATTTTTCTTATATGAACAAAAGTCAGACTCAATATTTATATACATATGTTTATATATGGCTTTATATATAAGGAAATCAAATCAGAGAGTAGGGAAAGGAATTTATATCCTTAACAGACAAGAGTAGGTACATCAGAGATTTAAGGGATCATTCAATTGTTAGATAAGTGAGAAAACTGAAGAAACACGTCAATTACCTACCAACTAATAATTTAAAACCCACATTTTTTAACAGCAAATTCTACTATATCATTTCACCTCAAATTATTATTTTACAAAATAAATTCTAAGGAGACTTTCATGTATGTTTTAAACTTTCTGGAACTTATGTTAAAGGGCTAGTTTCATGTTATTTAAAAAATTTTAAACCTCACACTGACCCATGTATGTAAATTAAATCATACCTCAACGCAAGGCCAAATTTGAGGCTGTATCTGGTAACAAGCACAGTTCTGTTTATTTTTTTAAGGTGCCAACATCTCGAAGAAGAGGTAAAACAAGTACCAGGTACATTTTATACTACAAGTACTAAGAACATAATATTCTAATTAAAAAAAAAAAAAAAGGAAATAAAAAGCCTCTGATGTGAGGCTTGAAACACAAGCTACTTGCTGTCAGCAGCAATGCCTTTTATCTTAGCATCCTACTTGTGCCCAAAACACTACTGTGAATACACACCTGCTCAGTAAGTATTTGCTACTTAATATGAACTCAATTTCCAAAATCTATATTTTCTGAACTTCACAGTGAGTAACTGCAATACATCAAAGGCAGTGTGACAGTGGAAGATACAAAGACTGCAGCTTGGAAGTTAACTGTTAGTTTTTTGACCATGTATAGTCTTAGCACCTCTAAATTATTCATTTCAACAAAAAAGCTAACTAGAAATCAGAACATTTCAAACCCTGTTCCACAAAGCCTCTAATTTTTAATGAAGAATAAATAATGGTTATGGATATAAGACAAGAAATGGGACCAAGAAACAAAGGAAAAAAACAGAACTTTTCAATCACCAGTAGTCACACATGTCAAGGAAATAAAGCTTGCTAGTAATCATATATAGATGAGGTTTGGGGGGAAAAGTGAAAAATTTGTTTTAATCTACAAAAATTTTTGATAATTTCCAAGACTATGAGGAAACTAAATAGAGCAAATGTTAAAGAATGATACAAGTAACAAAAAATACAGGCAGGGGAAAAAAAACCCAAAAAACTCTAAATATTACACTTTCAGCTACCAAAGAGACTTTTTAATCAAAATCCAGAACTTCTGTGATAAAAGACTGCAGAAAACTGTGGAAATCCAAAAGATAATACCAATGGATTTTTGATATCCAGAGTCTGTGTTTAATTTTTTCTTTACTATTGAAAACATATTTCTAGCTACATTTAAAATCAAACAGAAAATAGTAAGAACTAATAGAATTATATTTTTTACTACTAACCTCAATTTTTTTTAAATTAAAGGATTTTTTTTTAAAAAACAGAAAGATGATTTTTGTTTTTATTTAACTACCAGTAAATAAGAACAATTTTTTACCAAAAATATACTGAATATATTTGAGTGAATGTCTCTAAAATACAATCAACCTCTCAATTTCCAGAAATTATTGATAAATATGACTTCATCCAGATCAGGCAGGATCTAAATATATGATGAAACACCTATAAAACATTCCAATTAAAAAACTATAGGCGGCTATGCTAAAGTCAGAGCTTTTGTACTCCCAAACTAAAAAGAAGGAAGAAAAATACAATCACCTTAAAAATAAGAAAGGAAGCACATTTTACAATAGTGATAAAAAAAATTTTAGTGTAACTGGCCTTCAAGTTTAACTGTAAAGAAATGTTAACTTGAAGCTAAAAAATACATTAAGACATTAAAAAAAAAAATTTTTTTTAGGAAATACCAGAGAACTTAAAGGGGATTTAAAGAGTTCTCTTCTGGTTTATGTGATCTTGAACATTTGCTGTAACTGTAACTTACTTTGTTTAGATGCAAAATAGGGAAAAATGGTCTCTGCCTCTTAAAGTCAGTGTTAACATAAGAATATGTATGAGAAAATGTGTTTAAAATGTTAAAAAACTAAAGAACAAATGCAAACTGCTAAAAAACAACCATTACCACAAAGCAAGGACTGTGTGATGCTTTTCCTAACAGTGAGACCTTTATCTAGACTTTATCTAGACTTCTCTGATGCAAAAAGAAAAAGGAAAATGACCTCTCAGTATTTCATTTTATAACCAAGAAGTATAAAACACCAGGAGACAAAGAAGATTAATGGGCTAAAAAATTAGTGATAAAACTGAAGGAATAATATTTAGCTAAAGATGTAAACCTTGCTATGTATATATACAGAGAGAGAGTCATGAAAAGTCTTATTTTTCAGAACTGGAAACAACAGTATTTGGAGATTTCAGTAGGAACAGAAAAATATTCTTCTTAAATATAATCTAGCGTGGCACTGAAACTCCAGTTCATTCATATCTGCCCAAGTTAGGTGGTATGGTCGTTCCACTAGAGGGACAGAACGATAAATGGCTGATCTTTTAATATCCATCTCAGTTCTCTGACCAGGGACAAAGCTTATGTGAACCAGAAATATTTTGTCCATTTATATTCTTTCAGTTTCATTTTCTTTTTGGCTTGAGAGATTTTAAACAAGTTTTAATTAATTTCCATTATATCCACACACAAATCTTATTTTCAGTAGTTTCTGAAAACTGTATTTGCACTTTTATTTTTTATACACCATCTTTCCACATGTTAACTTACCTGTTTCTTTAGAGCTTCTAACTGTAAATGAATCTAGGTCTACTGATTTTGGTCTAAGTGGTAACTGTTCAGAATCTAGCTTTGGTTTTGATACTGGCTCAGCTTCAAATTTTGATGAGCTGGTAGAAACATCTCCATTAATCCTGAAATGAGAAAAATCAAACACATGCAAAAATCATTTGTATCTGAAGCATGACCATCTTTTTAACATTGTGATTTAATGACACTAAAGATGTTACAGTATAACACTGATTTTTCTTATTCGTCTATAAAATTATTTCCATAAACATAAACCTCTACCCTAAGACCTATCCTAATAAAATAAGAAATGTAAATAAAACAGTTTAACATAAGTGTACCTGCCTAGAGTGAACGTAAGATTAATAACATTTAACACAGATTACAGTCTATACGAAAAAGATGAAAAGCAAGGACTTTAAAAATAACTTTTACGATTAAAAAAACAGTAGAGCCAAAATTATGTCAAAACCAAGTAAATCAATAAACTAATTTAAAGTTAGATAAAACCTACTTGGCTACAGGAGGAGGTGGAGGAACCGGTTTTTCAGGGCGCTTTGGGTACACTGCTCCAGACCTCAATATATTATTGGCTTTGGTGGGTGGAACAGGCTTCTTGGGTGGGACTAGTGGAGCAGCTGGTTTAGAAGGTTTCTGTTCCAGCACTGATTTTTCATCTGATTTTTCTATTATTTAAAAATATTTAGAAAGTTACTAACAATCAGAACTATTTTTAAAGCTAATGTCAGACTAGAAAGGTGTGAAACAAAAAGAGACACTTCGTGTATGTGTACAATTTCATCTGTTTTAAAGTTATAATTTAACTTTAAATTATTTATGAAGTATTAGTCGCTCAGTCGTGTAGGACTCTTTGCGACCCCATGGACTGCCGTCCTCCAGGCTCCTCTGTCCATGGGATTCTGCAGGCAAGAACATGCAAGTGGGGAGCCATTCCCATCCCTTCTCCAGGGGATCTTCCCAATTCAAGGATCAAACCTGGGTAGCCTGCATTGCAGGCAGATTCTTTACTGTCTGAGCCACTTTAAACTTAACTATCATTTTAAAAAAACTCTACCCTGGTAGGAAGGGGGAGCACTGATAATCTTCTGATTAACAAATAATGCCTGCTTCTTACTGTCTTCCCACCATCCTTTGCTCTTAGGGTTGGTATTCTACTCCAATATAATCATGTATAATTTACTCTAAGCAGAAAACAACATTATCTAGACTTAAATCCAGTCCACTTTCTAAAACTGCAGTATAGGGAACTAAAAATGAGTACAAACTCTAGTGCCATTTAATTAATTTATTTAAAAATAATCATGATGACAAAAAATTTCTTTTGAAAAACTGAGGCTACATTGATTAGTTGCAGGTAAGAAAATGACAGGCTTATATTTATAATTTTTATCATTATATTAAGAATTTTATTAGTACCATTTCACTGAATAATTTTATGAGATAGTTAATAAAATATACTGGGGGAAAAAAAAATTAAGAACAGTACCATGTCATGTTAATAAAAATTTTGTCACCAAAAAGGCATAGTTATATACATAATGACATACTTGTAAGTTCTTGTTCCATATTTTATCAGTGGTCACTTGGAAATGCTTTAGAGAAAAACACAGTAACACAGTACTCTGCAAAAAATAGGAAGTATATCCTTAATTGATTCTACTTTCCTAACATTTTAGAAAAGTTTAGGGAAAAAAAAAAAAAATCCCGTATTTATCCAGTTTGAAGTGACTCAAACTGGAATGTGATGTATTTTCAGAAGTCTAAGTACAAAGTTCAAGGAGCTATCATCACAGAACACATCTGAGTAACCACTGCTCCAGCCAAGAACTAAGCCTTAACATTAATTCCTTCTCTTCATGCCTCTTTCCAATCACCACCTCAACGCACCAATCCAAAGGTGTCTTCTAACACGACAGATCACTTCTGAATATTTTAAGTTTACACCAATGAGATCATAATATGCTGCTGTGTGAAACTCTATTGTATTCATTTGTGCTATGCTATATATTCTTGCCTGAAGAATCCCATGGACAGAGGAGCCTGGCAGGATACAGTTCAAGGGGTCGCAGAGTCAGACGCAACTGAATGACTAATGCACACACATGCTATACTGTATCCTGGCACATGCATTACTTCAATTTATTTATCCATTCAACTACTGATAGACATTTTGTACTCTTTCCAACTGAGGGTCAATGTAAATGATGCTACGATAAACTCTGAGTCTTTTGGTGTACATATGGAACACACATTTCCTGTGAGTATATAATTAGAAATAAAAGTGCTGGGCAACAGGGTCAACTTTAGTTCTCAAGGGTAGACACAACGACTTACATTCCCACCTACAATGTATTAGGGTTTTGATAATCTGGATCCTCACCAACATTTAGTATTGGTGCTGCTGTTGCTAAGTCCATTGTAAAAAAATTCACTCATGTTGGTGAGAATCTTACTTTGGTTTAAATAAAATTACATTTCCTTGCTGAGTAATGAATTTGAGTAACTTTTTCCTACTCAGGTAAGAATGAAGCAGGCTACTGAAAGGTATGTCCAGGAAAGTCTTCCCCCAAAGCAGGAGAAAAGCATGTGCTCCTAAGTGTTGGGATCATTACTATCCTGAGGGACAACACGTATGATGAGCACAGCACCTCTGAGGAAACAGTGAGAATGATGCTGCAAAGCAGGTCTGAGACAACCCGTGCGGAGTCTTGGACAGGGAGGATTTAAGCTCCATTCTTATGATATGGGAAAGTGCCCCATGAAATATTGGGGAGTCACCTAAGAGTCAAAGGTAAGATGGTGATCTGTTTCATGTTTTCTAGTAGCTCCACTTTTATCCTTATCAATAAGGCAGGGTTTTTCAAAGGACATGCTCTGTGAAATGGCGATCAAGAGAGAGATAAAAGTAAGAAACACACACTGGAAGAATACATTGTATCTCCTGTCAGAAGGCTAAGGTTCCTCCAAGTGGACCTAGCCTAGCTATGGTTTGAAAAAGCTCTGTTGACTCTGGAACAAGAAAGAGAGATAAACTTATGTTTATTTTTTTAAAGAAATAATGTAATCTATGTCTATAATAATAGTCAGACCCTCTGAACTGATATTGGCTCTCCCTGAATGCTAGTTAATAGGCAAAGCACTGACATTCTTCTTATTTCTTGCACCAGATTAAAGTCATACCAGGTTGAGGAGAACATTTTCAAAATATTAAGAATTGCTTTCCTTGTTGTAATTGTCTTATTTCACTTATTTAAAAATTTCTTACATTTGTACACCTAAACTTTGAAATCAACACTTCATAGTAAGCTTGAAAATTTTTTCAAAGAAGA